>NC_041344.1:25976257-26276257 GCF_004354835.1 Perca flavescens
CATGACCTTTCCCAAAACTCCCCTGCTCCCTGATGCTTGCCTACCTCCAGCCATAGACACACACACACACCCAAACCCAAGTAAATGTACACACAGACACACACACACACGCTGACTTTTGTGTCAGCGTATGTTTTAATTTGAATGGATTTCAGGTGCCTTCATTGCCAAAGACTGCCTCCCCCTCTCATTTGATCCTGCAGCTGACATTGAAGCTCTCTTCCTCTCCTCCTGCTCTTCCTCTTTTCTTCACTTTCTCGCCAGCCCTCAAGAGACATCAGCGTGTGCCATCTATCACTTTCTCCTCTTTACTCCCGTTTCTTCCTCCTCCTCTATCCTCCACTCAGGAAGAGACTGTAATCCGGATCTTACAGTGCAGTCTGGAGGATAATATTGCTGCTGTCTCTGACATCCCGAGTTCAGGAGGTCACCGTGGCAGCCAGCCTCTGCGGCCTCATGGGTAGCGACCCCCCAAGATCCACAGCGTTTGAGGGTCAAGTCTCAACAGCCCCTTATTCCTACAGTACAGATGCAACACTGATGCTACGGCACAGTACCGCCCTCCCCATTTCCCTCACCATAGCCCCAAGCCTCTGAGTCACTTCACACTAGGTGGCAGATGGAGAAAAAGATTGGGTGCCGTAAAAAAAAGAAGAAGACTTTATCAGTCAGTCAGAGGTCTACTGTATCTTCAACATGAGAATTTTAAAAAGGAAATGTGCCTCTTTTCATCAATTTTAACTTTACCAGTGCAGTGCCCTTTCAACACGTTACTGTTCGGAACGGGTCGATTGCTCGGCCTCCGGTATTGATGCTTGCAGATTTTTGGGAGAACTGCTTATCCAAAGAACTTTACGCTCAACACTGCAATTCCTTGGGTCTTGAGCAATACACCTGCCATGACATAGTTGCGTACTTTTGCGAACGCCTAGCTATTTGGGACTAGGCTATTTCCGGGAATAAATGCGTTCATACCGAAAGTTATCAGTTACTGAAGCTTGAAATGTTGGAGTTTGCTACAATGTAAATTCTCCAGTCTCTCTTTCTAGGTGTTCTTGAATGTACTGCGTAGCAGGCGATGAAGAGCGAGCTGTACCCAGCATGCCGTTCGGTGGTGTTAACAGTTAAAAGGGGTCCTCTCTCAAAACACTACACAGTGTAATAAATCTCAAGAGCTCACACTCAACGCTGCACTTCCTTTGGTCTTCAGCAATACTCTCACCAAGTGTGAAGTCGATCTGATGAACAGTTGTCAAGAAAATCGAAGGACAGACACACAGACAGACAGACAGACCCTTCGTAATTTACAGGTGGGATGGGGGGGGGGTTAAAACTACAACAATCAATTCTGGGCTTTTTTAAGAAGTTTTTGTTGCTATTTTTAGAGGGGTTTGTTGACAATTTGTTCGGCATTTTTGTCGTCTTTCTGGTGTTTTTTTTTTTTTTTCAAAGTTTTTCACGCTTTTCAACATTTGTGTCTTTTTAAAGTTTTTTTTTTTTTTTTTTTTTTTTTATTTTACAAAAGACATGCAGACATGTCCCCCCTCCCCCAATGTTGAACCCAAAGTTACGCCCTTGGTTTTTAATGGTGGATGTCACATTTTGGAGTGAAACTGCATTGCCAACATCGAACACAGTTTGCAGATTGACTTCCTGGTTCTAACTTTACACTACCGTAATTGTTGTAGTTGAGCACACGCAGTTTTCCTGTGCAGGGAGGGACTATCATTGACAGTGTGCACTCGCTTGTGGTTTTACCTTTAAATAAAGTACCAAAGTTACCACAGGGAGGTAGAAATATTGCACAGGAAGAATGCATTAAATCTATATTGGATAGAAATAACATATTTGTGTTTAGGAGGGAAATAAACAGATGATTCTTGATCTTGCGAACAGCACTTGACAAAAGAATCTCTGCTCAAGACGGCATAAACGGAACAAGCAAGTAAGTGAACCTTGAGTTGAGATTGTCTTGCGAACTGATGTGTACAAGGTTAGGAATCAACTGTCTATTGGCAATATGTGTTTTAAGAATTAAAAGTGATTGTTGTTGGTCACAATAATGTTGAATTTCTTTCTTTCTTATATTATCTACAACACAGAGTCGTCTCTCATCATCGTGTTTAGCTCTCTCCTGCAGCTGAAACAACCGGCTGCTTGATTGAATTATGACTTTAGGAAATGACTTGAGGGAAAATCCACAGTTTTGCGTCTCAGTGCAAAATATGTCTCCCAATTGTTTGGATAAACTGCTACATTTTTTGACAGCCTTTGATTAGTTCTTTATTAAATAATTGACAGTGAATGCCCCCCAAAACCCAGAAGAGCATCAACATATCAGTTTTCAGCCTGCCTACAGCAGAATTCAAATCAATTTGAATATATTACTTAGGTAACGGATTCTTGAATAAATGGACAATTACTTTCATTGCGTGAGAATCATTCTAACAGCAGTCGGGGTGGCTGATATTATCATATTAATAGACAGAAGTAAGCTTTTTTTCCTTAAAATGGAAATGAGCAGCAGGGCTTTTAAAAAGGAGTACGAACACTGACTAAAGCCAAAGCTTGTTTGATTAACCAACATTTAGGAACACACATGCATTCATTTTGGGCAGGCATGTATTTGAGATGCTTATCAAAAAGAGTTTTAGGAGACTATTTCCCCATGACTCCTTAATAAATGCTGGCCTGAACAGTCATTAGCAATCACCCATGTTGGCTCCGACAGCAGACACACACAGGCAGACAGACAGACACCGACAGACAGACACACACAGACCAACAGATACACACAAACAGACAGACACAGACAAACACAGACAGACACAGACAGTGATGAAGTGTTAAACAGTTTTACTGCATGTTGTAGGAGAGATATATATGTGACATCGCCATTAAAGGGCAACGAAAAGGCAGCTTTTCACACAGTCGTCACACAAAGTCATCAGTCATTCCCTCACTGCCTGTTTGACATGGCATGATGTATTCATTAGCTGTGTTTGTTGTTGGCCTTAAACTGGTGAGGTTTATCTGTTTACATGAACCTTACAACCTCATAACCTGTGATTGAGTCTCCATGTTGCCATCAGTGAACCAGTGAACAGAATGCTACTTGAAGCTGCTCACAAAAACAGCCCACCAGGAAAAAGGTGTATAAAGGCTCCGGTACCAGCTAGCACCCTCTTATTTATGTAACCTCTTCTTTATAGCTGCACCAAGTACAGTAGGGGGGTATGATTATGCTAAAGGATGGGGATGGCTGATGGTGCCGCAGTATGCCTGGTCCAGGTGGCTGAATTATCACGTGCAGCATGAGTGTTTTAAGTCCATATAAAGGTGGATAGGTTTAATGGGATGGATTTAGTAATGCACCTCCATTAATATACAAGACTAGCAAGAGACAGACTTAAAAAAAAATAAAAAAAAAGTATGGTCAAAATTAGAGCAGGAGCATCTGACAGTTTTGTCAGCACCCCCGCACACCGCCTCCTCTACCACAAAGACCTGGGAAGTGTCAGGACTGTGCACTGCGGCGCTCTCCAAGGTGCTGATCTCCCCCTCCCCCATCTGACTTAAATTTAGGTTTAAAGTGACGGCGGCGTCTAGTGACTGTAGTAGTTATGACGAAAGCAAAGCAGGAAGTAAAGTGACGAAGTATGGGACAGTCAAATTCCCATTTGAGGAGGTGGGTTAAGGAAGTGGGTTAGGGGTGTGGATGGGTCAAACAAACACAGGACGGGCGCCCGGATAGCTCAGTTGGTAGAGCGGGCACCCATACATAGAGGTTTGCTCCTCGACGCAGCGGGTCCGGGTTCGACTCAGACTAAAAATGCCACAAAAAAGAAACAGGATGTTCACCCAGGGGACCGGGGTTCGAGTTCTGTTTAAAAAATAAACTTTACTTTTAACTTTACAAAACAAATGGAGCTACGTCACGTTCTGCGTCACGTGCGTAACTGGAATTGAAGAAGCGTCTGATTTTTAACCCAAACCACGATCTTTTTCTAAACTTAACTCATTAATGCTGGTGCCTAAACATAACCAAGTAGCTTTTTGTTTCTAAACCTAACCAAACTGCAGCCATTTCACAATGTTAACGTTAAGTGTTTAAAACCGCGACCGTTATATTCTCTGGTTTAGATAGGAGGTTGTATTTCCCGCCACCACTAGGGATTGTTAATTTATGAAACGCTCCCATGAGTCATATTAGAGGGTAGGAATAAACTGCTGATATCGTATAGTTTGGAGGACTTGGGAGTATACAGGGCCTCCTCATGTGAGGAGGGCTTTGTCAGTCAAATCGACATCACAAACATAGGTAACCTGATTTTAAGAGGGTTTTTCGGGCGCCCATGTAGCTCAGTTGGTAGAGTGGGCGCCCATATATAGAGGTTTGCTCCTCGACGCAGCGGGCCCGGGTTCGACTCCGACCCGTGGCCCTTTGCTGCATGTCATTGCCCCCTCTCTCTCCCCTTTCATGTCTTCAGCTGTCCTGTCAAAAATAAAGGCCGAAAATGCCCAAAAAAAAAAAAAAAAAAAAAGGGGGTTTTCCAAACATCAATGCCTTCCTGAACATGTATCTTCAGCATACATTATATGGTCTCTACTAACTGTCAGTAATAACTAAGAGATAATTGTATTACGTGGGAGGAAAGAAGAATATTCATCCTAAACAGATGAAATACTTTGCAAAGTTGCTGCACAGGAAACTCTGAGTTTTCACCAGTTTAGCTGAAGGAAAAGAAAACGGTATGTTGCCATGGAAACTAAAACTTGGTAGTTGTCCAGATGGATAGGAGAAAAACAGAAGTGGATATGGATAAAGTCACGGAAAAAAAAAAAGAGAGGTAGAACTGAGACAGAAAGGGGAGCAAATATATGGCCAAACAATATATGCAGATATTATTATTAAGAGGATCACTTCAAAATGCCCATGACTTTGCTGGACAGCACAATACTAAGCTTTACATAGACATCTTATCACAATCTCCTATTCATAGGTCAGATCTGTTATGGTAGCAGCACGCACACCCAACCGGACTCGCAGCAGCCTGGGCCTCTAAAGGTCTGTTCCTGAAGTGAGTGCAAGACTTAGCGGGATACTCGTGATTCTCTAATGAACCATCTGTCTCATCTGCTGAACATCACACCGGCTTTTTTTTTTTTTTTTTTTTTTTTTTTTTTTTTTTTGTTAAGATGCTTGATGCTGACAGAACTGAAAATCTCCATATGTTGACACACAGGTTTTTTTTCTTCTTTTGGGTGTCAGTGAGAGTGACAAAAAGTAGGCACCATATGTAAGGTTTTACTTTCCAGTAAAGGCAGAACAAGTGTGAGAACGAGGGGAAGAAACAGAAGAGGCTTGTGCTTTTGCTCGTACAAGTATACTGTATGCACTAATAACAGCAAATTCAAAAAGCCCTGTCTCCTAAAATGAAGTTCCTTTGCAATTAAACTGCATTCTCAAATAGGTTTCGAGGGAAACATTTTTGGATTTGTCACAAATATGTTAGTCTGCATTCAAAGTCCACGTAGGGAGGAGGTCGGGGTGGATCAAACAAACGGGAGACTGCTGTTAGTGTCCTGTGTGAAACCAAAAGTCAACACTGTGTAGGTTTACACGCACACCAAATATTCCACTATTAGTTCAAATATGACAATATAAAAACCTATTTTGCACAGCTGCATGTAAACGGGAATTTAGTGGAATATTCACTTTCATTAGCTATGTAAACAGCTTAGTCAGAATATTGTCTTTTTCAGAATAAGGGCAAAAAACGGAATATTATGTGCATGTAAAAGTAGTCAGACTGATTTAAACAAATGTTTGTAAGGGAATATACATAAGAAAACGTACTTATTTTAACCCAAACCGTTACCTATTTCTAAACAAGTAGTTTTGTTTCAATTCAACATTAACCACGTTTAAAACTACTTCGGATTCATAACATGTCTGTCGCCTGTGTGAGGATGTGGAATCGGGCGGAAAATAGGTTTCCCTCAAAATGTAATTGAGCATTCAGTTTTGAGCGCACATGTGACAGATTTTTGTGCCATCTCTTTCGAGCAGCGTTTGCAAGGTGCATCTCCACACTTATTTGCGCAAATAATAGTGGAGACACGTTAACAGAGGATGATCCACTGTGTTTTTAATTAAGTACACTTTGCATTGTTCAGATTTTTGGGGAAATTCTCCACCTCTGAAAAGCAGGTGTAAACACAGAGCAAATGGATTCTACAAGAAGGTTGTAATGGAGAGAACAACGTGATTTTGCTAGTATGCTACAGAAATCTAACTAGCAGCACATGTAGAGTGAGTGCAGCCTAAAACATATCCCCAGAGCTGCACCGGAACGGTTATCCAAAAAATACTTCAGCAATAACACTTTAGGCCTACATAAAACTTAAAAGTGACTCTTAGAAAGTAGAAAATAGAGCCATTACTAATCGATGAACACATATCTAATTATTTTGCAACGTCAAACCTTCAAAGAAAAAAGTGGCAGGAGCGCTTCCGGTATCCTTTTTACCACCGGTGCTCATGGAAGGGAATTACATGGAAAGGAGAAAGAATTATGAAAAAAGTATTTAAAAAAACATGTCCAAGCACTCAAGGTTGATTACAAAAAGTGATAGAAGGCCTTTAATTAACAGGACATTAAAAGACATTAAAAATACAACGCACATCAGCTTGATCCTTCCTCTGGGCGTAGTGACACAAAGAGACAAAGTGATTATAATTTGTGGGTGAAACAAACTTTGTTCGACTCTTATAGCATGTATAATTAAAAAAAAAGTATTGTCCTATTATCCTTTCATGTCTAATAGTTTTGTTTTTTTCTCAGCAAGGTTATTATAGTTTTGCATTTTTCATTAGTTTTTATTTTTATTTCGTTTTGACTTTTTGTTTTCAAATTCAGTTTAGTTTTAATTAGTTTTTAAAGCGTTTTTGCTAGTTTAGTTTAGTTTTTATTTTTTGAAAATGCTTAGTTTTAGTTTAGTTTTAATTAGTTTTAGTCTTTTTTTCTAATATGGGTTATTTATTGGGGGCAAGACTGAGAAATGTCAGAAAAAAAGTATTGTGTAATAATAACTCAACAAAAACATACAATTTTAGAAATATGTATTCACAATATATTCAACAATAACACCAGTACATAAAATGTACATATGATGATGAGCACAAATACAGTATCTCACAAAAGTGAGTACACCCCTCACGTTTGTAAATATTTCATTATATCTTTTAATGGGACAACACTGAAGAAATTACACTGTGTCCAGCTTGTATAACAGTGTTAATGTGCTGTCCTCTCAAAATAACTCAACACACAGCCATTAATGTCTAAACCGCTGGCAACAAAAGTGAGTACACCCCTATGTTAAATGTTAAATTAAAATAGCCCCACATCATCACATACCCTTCACCATACCTAGAGATTGGCATGGTTTTATGTCAGTTAGCCTAATAGCTGGTTTGATTTGCAGTGAGGAGAGGATTTTATGGAAAGTACCCCATGCCACTCTCTAGGTATGGTGAAGGGTATGTGATGATGTGGGGGGGCTATTTTAATTCCAAAGGCCAAGGGAACTTTATCAGGATGCATAGTATCCTGGATCCATGAAATCACTGGCCTTTAAAAATAACCATCTTCCTGCCTCTATGGGAATTTAACATAGGGGTGTACTGACTTTTGTTGCCAGCGGTTTAGACATTAATGGCTGTGTGTTGAGTTATTTTGAGGGGACAGTGCATTTACACTGTTATACAAGCTGTACACTTAATACTTTATTGTAGCAAAGTGTAATTCTTCAGTGTTGTCCCATTAAAAAAGATATAATGAAATTTTTACTAAAATGTAAAAAACACTTTTGTGAGATACTGTATGTAAACAGTCTACACAAGACGCAGCAGTAAGTGCAAAATGTGTTAGTAACTGTGTCAGGAAAAAACCTAAATAGCCAACAGACTAAAGAAGACATACATAAACAGGTGTTTTGAACTTTGGTTCGAGTAAAGTGGCGAACTTTTTGAAGTCAGTCGACTCCCACAGTTGTGTAGCTAGACATCCCAGTATCAACACACATATTAACCCACGCTTCCTCACGCTTTTAGTGTTCATGCGTATTTACTAACCAGCAGCTATCGGGTCACCGGTGAAAGCCCTCCTGTAGTGTTCTCTGTCCTGCGGTTGTCTCCGTCATGCTGTCCGGCCCTGGCCCCATACATCCATGCCCTGTACCGGGGTTATATTAGCTTCTGTTTCGGGGGAAGGGGGCTTTGCGTTCTCCTTGCCCTGTCACTGCTTGTTAAGGTAAGCTAGGTTAGCCTCCTTGTGCGCGCTTCTCAAATGTACTTTCAAATTCGTGGGATTTTTCCCTTAATTGTCCACTTATTTTACCACCTTCCACTGCGAGGCACTTGCTTTTATCTGACACAGTCATAATCACATAGGACTCTGCCGCTTTCTTCAGACTTTTGGTACCGCTATGATGCCAGGCGAAGGGCACGGACATGTGTTCAATATAATATCAAAATGTCAACTCTGAAAGATATGTTATTTGCTCTGTGAAAGACATTGACAAAGACAAAAACTAAGGACATTTACTCGATAATTTTATTTCATTTTAGTTAGTTTTGCAAACTGACATTACAGTTTTAGTTTAGTTATCGTTTTTTTGTAATGCCTCGTTTTTATTTTTATTTCAGTTAACGACAATGTTTCCCCCCCCCATCTAGTTTTCGTTATTTCGTTCGTTTTCGTTAACGATTATAACCTTGGTTGGAAGTGAACGTTTCGTTTCATAATTTTATTCTACGTGATCTCAGATAAATTCCAGTGCTGACTTGTGCCTACTGAGCTCTGAGAACACACCGTCCAGGAGCTGACTGCATAATGAGCTGCTGGCTGAGTCAGTCAGGCACAGAAAACACGCAGCTCGCAGCTGCAATTTCAATAAAAAACATGCAGCACACATTTGAGCTCGTTTCTTAAAACCTTCAGGTATTGAATTAGAAAGTGTCTGGCTTTGGCTCAGCCAGATGTAGTACACACAAAAAAAAGACATCCACTCCTCACAGATCTGAGCCAGGGACACTGGAGCTGGAAGGGCTGAAAGCATCATGTAAACTGCATAGATTTCCATTTGATTTGTTCAATTTGTTCACAAAAACGTATGCCATCTGAATAATTTGATCCATAGCATAATCACACACACTGTAGCATTATTTATATTTATATATATATATATATATATATCTATATATCTATATATATATATATATATATATATATATATATATATATATATATATATATATATATATATATATATATATCTATCTATCTATCTATCTATCTATCTATATCTGTTTTTTTAAACTGTTATTTTAATAAATACTGCATGTTCCGGAGAGATGTACACTTTTCCAAAAAACTGTTCAAACATGACATTTAGCTAATAAAACCTTGTATGGAGGTATTTGTGTTAGTGAAAGCTACCAGAAGCATTAAGGGAACGGCATTGCAGCATTGTTAATAAATAATGAAGCACCAAGATGGCCTTTTTTTTTATGAGGTAACACTGACAAAATAAAGGGGGAATTTTGTCTTAGCTGAAGGAGCTTCTTCTGTAAAAGAGAGAACGGCACGTCACATCTGTTAATTCATCTTTTGGACAGACAGACACCAGGAAGAAGGAATGGTTTGAGGAGGAGGAAGTAGATGAAAGAGACCCATCCTGTTTTGGTGAAATCAAAATAGGACAAAACACATAGATCCAGAGGAAGAAAAAAAATATATATGTATACAAGACAGCAGGAGGAGGAGGTCAGCAAAGAAGAGACGAGAGAAAAGACAAGGCAGCAAGTAGAAAGAAGGCAGTAGCTGTGCCTGTGAAGCAAAATATCCTACAAGATCCAAGAGCAAGTCACAGCGGAGCACTTGTTCAACAACTAAACCACGCTTTTAAAAGTCCAGACCCAGTCTGCTAATGGAGTCTGAGGTAACCTTAAGCATAGATGGAACAGCAGTCCCACTCCAGTGTTGGAGGCAAAGGGAGACACATGCTAACTTAGTTCACCCTTGTACGAGAGGGTGCATTTGCCTCCACCTCTTTCTTTCAGGGAGGTCCTGAGCTAAGAGACAGAGGAGCGTCCCACTGGGGAGCATGCAGAGAAGCCTTCCACTCCACTCAGAGTATTACATTATGTAGGTGGGTGCGTCTGATCATTTTTCTATGCAACTCTCTTTCACGTTGGCTATTGCTTTGAGTTACAATCAATCATTTATCGCTATGGAAGGAATGCATTGGCATACTTTCTTCACATGATAACACCACCCTCATCAACATTCAGGCTGTTCTCATTCACGGTTCGCACTTACGTAAAGTAATGCACTATTTAAATCTTATGTAACCAACGTAACCATGAGCCGGGACGTGCGGGGCTGCCTCAGAGGAAGCCAGGCGACGTAGTAGAAGGAGCAACAAAGTCTGCGTACAGAGGAGGTCGGGGTGAACGGAGGAGACCGCTGCTGGTGTCTCACGTTACTAGACCCATCTCCACAGCACTGTTTAGTAAGGTCTGGCTACAGCACACATACATTTTTGGAATAAGGGTTGTTTGCATTTCTTTAAGCCAATAACAAAATCGTCTGGGGTGGCGCTAAGCAGTGGCCCTGCAAAATGGAGTCGGGAACAAACTTGTTTTGGTGAAACATTTGCACCCCTTGGTGCGCCCCTGTAGCTCACTTGGTTGAGCGCGCGCCCAATGTACCAAGGCTCTCTCTCTCTCTCTCTCTCTCTCTCTCTCTCTCTCTCTCTCTCTCTCTCTCTCTCTCTCTCTCTCTCTCTCTCTCTCTCTCTCTCTCTCTCTCTCTCTCTCTCTCTCTCTCTCTCTCTCTCTCTCTCTCTCTCTCTCTCTCTCTCTCTCTCTCTCTCTCTCTCTCTCTCTCTCTCTCAGAACTGTTCACACAATACAGTAGCCTGAGCTATTTAAATGAGCTGGATACGTGGTTAAACATAATTTGCCCATACCAGTGTATCGCCGTGTGTACTTCGTCCACAGCAATCCCCGCCAATCGGTCTCAAAACGTCCCAGTTAGAGAGGAAATGCCGTAAACGTATTCTTTGTAAATCTTTGCAATCATTCCCCGAAACAACCAAACAGGCCTGCTTTATTGCACTATCCAAATGCTCTTCAAAACTTGCCATTTTCAGCGTGCAGCTTTGCTAGCTCGAAGTTTGCTGTCGGAAAAATCCATACCACTCACTTCTGTAAACAACCAGCCCTGTTTACATTACACAGTTTGCTGATGAAATTCTGTAGAAGCACTGCAGGCAGAGTAATGAAGGACAGGGTTACGTTTTTGGAGGAGTGAACTGTTCCTTTAAGCTAAAAAAAAACAAAACACTGTGCTTTATTTTTATCAGCTTTAGAAGAGAAGAGCAAGGACAAAAGGTGCGTCCAGAGGTTCCGGTAATAGAAAGGCAGCACAGAGCTTTGTGCCGCTGTCACCGCTCACCTACCCTCGACCTCTCTGTGCAGACAGGCCGTACAGCTGGGTCAGCACAGAAACCTCTGTGACCCAAACCGACAACTCCTCACTCCGGAACATGCTAATGAGCGTGGTAGCTCCGCTCTGGCGTGTGTTCAGGTGGAAATTAACTGACACCTCCATCTGTTTAGTGAGAGGGAGGAAGGAGGGAGCGGGAGGAAGAAAAGAGCATGGCAGGAGGGGGGGGGGGGGGGAGCGGAGGAGGGAATGGGCAAATTGGTGTGACAGTGTCATACGTATCTTCTCGGGGGGGGTGGTGTGCGTTGTGTGAATTATACCTCCGTGAATATCACGTGTGCTCATGGGAAGTCTTTTTGCTCAGGTTTTTTTACACACACACACACACACACACACACACACACACACACACACACACACACACACACACACCTTTGTGGGTACTTCTCATTGACATAATGAATTCCCTAGCCCCTTACCCTAACCTTAACCATCACAACTAAATGCCTAACCTTAACCCTTACCCTAACCATTCTAACCCTAATCCTACAACCAAGTCTTAACACTCAAACAGCCTTTTAAACTTGTGGGGTCCAGCAAATTTGGCAAAACAAAGCTGTCCGGACCCCACAAGTATACTGTACTCCCGTTTTTTGGACCCCACAAATATAGTTAAACAAGAACACACACACACACGTTAAGAGGAAGGATTTACAGTTTGCTGTCTCTTGGAAGTGTGCGTGATATAGGCACTGTCAGCTGTTTTGTGGTATATTATCAAGCTGGGTCATAAATAACACGAGGATGCAAGGACAATGTTCCTGTTACCCTTGATGATGAAGATGCTTCACTAAAATAGGAGACTGGTTAAAAATATCCCAGAGATTTAAGCATCCGTAGGTCTTTGTACAACATTGTGTTTGTACTGTATTTCTGCCTGCAGAGAGTACTGGTATCATTAAACCGTTGTCATCCCAAAGAATAATGGCCGTCTTACCTCCCCCATCCTCATTATTGCTTAGTGCCAATCGCCCAGTCTGTACTGAACGCCTCTGAATTTACGCTTGTGTCCTGTTATTTAACCTGTTCGTCTAGATAATTTCATGTTCACATTTGTGTGTATAATGCGGCACTCCCAAGCACCAGGCTGGTGTGTACATGTGATACACCCTTATGTGATAACACAATAAGGAGCGTTCGGTGGAATTTCAACTTTTATTGTGCAAGACAAAATTAACGTAGGGGGGAAGCAAAGAAAGCGGAACCGAAGTGCGGGTATCGTTGCACCGCGGTGCCCACCTCCCTCTTCTTCTCTCAGACAGAGATTTGGAGACGAAGATGGCGGTTCGCCCTTTCACTCACTGACTCCGTGATTCTGTTTTCCATGTTGGTACTCTGTAAAAATGACGAAACCGTTTCCTCCTGAAGTGCATTGAAGCTGTGAAGAGTTGGTTATGGAATTTTTGATATGTAAAGCAGAGTAAAAGAGCCGCGTTTATAACCTCGGGAAAAAGTTAACAGGTGTGTATTGGGGCACAATCACAATCGTCTTGGGCGGCAAGATGAGCTGGATACGTGGTTAAACATAATTTGCCCATACCAGTGTATCGCCGTGTGTACTTCGTCCACAGCAATCCCCGCCAATCGGTCCCAAAACGTCCCAGTTAGAGAGGAAATGCCGTAAACGTATTCTTTGTAAATCTTTGCAATCATTCCCCGAAACAACCAAACAGGCCTGCTTTATTGCACTATCCAAATGCTCATCAAAACTTGCCATTTTCAGCGTGCAGCTTTGCTAGCTCGAAGTTTGCTGTCGGAAAAATCCATACCACTCACTTCTGTAAACAACCAGCCCTGTTTACATTACACAGTTTGCTGATGAAATTCTGTAGAAGCACTGCAGGCAGAGTAATGAAGGACAGGGTTACGTTTTTGGAGTGAACTGTTCCTTTAAGCTAAAAATTTTTTTTTTATCATCTGTATCTGTATGTGTGATTCTGGCTGCTGGTGTCCTCACTCCCTGGTAATGCTTTATTTCGGGTTTTTAAGGTATCCTGACTGCTATAAATGATTGTTAATGTTAAGAGAAGAGGAGTATGTTGTTTAAAACTTTAAGGGGAGTTCTTCCTAAAGTTATACAGAAGCAGTTAGGTGTCTGGACTGTGTTTAAAATGTATAAGTTGAACAGTTATCCCTATGTGTATGATGATTCATGTTTTGACTTTAAAGTAATTTCAATATTCAGTTACAGCCAAAGAGGGTTTATGATTCACCTTATTACATTAGTATGACGGTGGATTTCTGGAGTTAAAAAGAAAACAAATGTATATCTATTAGGGATGCACCGAACCCAGATTTTTGGGGTTCTGCCGAATACCGAAACGAACCCTACTCCCATTCTTAACACAGTAAACACGTTAATGAAGTAAATAACGTCCACAGCAGTGCATTTTTCATTGTATTTTAACTACTAAAAAAAAAGAATAGGCAACATTATGCCTGGCACACAAGTGGGAAAAACTATTTTTGACAAGGCCTATGTTTACCCTATCTCAAGATCCAACCAATATCCAAAATATTAGCCTTTTATATTTATAATCCCATAAAGTAGGCTACCCCCACGCTCTATTCACAAAGTACATCGCTATCGCCAGATGAGTGACAATTTTGTTTTGCAAACTTTCGCTAACCAGTGTATGATGAAGGCATGTTGGGTGGGTGGAATTAAAAAGCTAACGTTAGCTAACGAGCAGCAGCAGCCGGCCGTTCGGTCGCTCAGCTCCCGCTGTAGGAAGACTCATTTCCAGAGAGAACAGCTGACAGCCTGGGAGAGGCTCGGTCTGGTTAACACCAGTTTTTAGCTGGGACTGTCCTTCCTTTGCCGTACCTGAAGTTGCTCCATTTTGGCTGCTGTCTGGAGATTCCTTCATGCACGACTCGTATTCTTTTGGATGTTTCACACGCAAATGTCTTAACAGCGGCGATGTTGGGTATTGTTTAGGGTCCTCGCCACCACGAGACCAATCGGCATTGCAAATTGAACATGTAGCTCGACTTGAATGGCCTTCTTTTGACTGAAAGTACTGCCAAACAAGACTTTTTCTGCTCACAAGTTCCATTTTCACTTTCTCACAGCCTACTGCCGTTGCTAGGTTGCTACTGCATTCTGTCTAGCTCCAACTACGTCATTACGTCGACCACGTAACTCTACAAAGAGTAGTGAAGTAACAAGATAGTTCAGTCCAAGATGGCGGAGCTGCAGCTCTGTCATGGGTGCGTTTGTTTGCAATGGAATGTTCTATTGAGTTTCGTTACTTCTATACTCTTTGGCAAGAGCAGAAACTCAACATAACGTTTGCCTCTTTTTCTCAAGTTTCGCCTCTCGTTACTTCTCTTTGTTACAGTTTGGTTCGGTCGAAAGAAATTCTAACGTTCGGCAGTACCCAAACTCCGTCAAAAAGCCCACAGTTCGGCCGAATATATATATAATATAATATCTATATAGATTGAAAAATTATTTATCCTTTTGATATTATTGCACTTTAAAGAGAGAGCTATTGATTTTTGTAAAGACATGATTATTTCTGTGAATGTGAGTGTGAAAGATGTTGTCCAGTGATATGTGGAGAGTAAAGAAAACTGTATTAAGGTGTTTAAACTGAAATTAACAACACACACAGGATGTGTTCAAACACACTCATGAAACCCATCTTTCCTAAACACATGGTGGGAAGGTATTCTATATCAAATTAAAACTACAAGAGAAGGACAAGTCAAATGTAGGAAATGTAGGATGAGTCAACCCGTTCTCACTCCCAACTGTCAGATACAGACTCAAAAATCCCCCCTTAGCATCCGTATGGAATGCACTGGGCAAAGCAGCTGTAAGATGACGTGGAATTAATAGCGCCAACGGTAGCGAGTAGTATGAAAGAACGAAAATCCGTGTAAAGAGGTTAGTTAAAGGACAAATCCGGGGGGCGCCATCTTGGGAAAACAGTCATGACCAGTCGAACGACGAACGCTGTGCAACCAGTAACGTAGTTTAAGCACGACATTTGTCGTTCGACTGATCGTGACTGTTTTCCCAAGATGCCGCCTGCATGTATACATGAACGGTACAGTCTTTATAAACTATATTTTTAATAAACTGTCTGTACAATTACAATGTTCTCAATGCTTCGGTTTACATGTAAGGTCCCTCATTACGCTACCGTGGAAGTGAGGTGCTATTTTGAGCCTTGTTAGTGGTATAGAAATAGCGATTTCTTTTTACTTTAGCGTGCCCCGACGACTAGCGTTATAAGCTAATTAGCTATTAGGTTTGCGCTAAAACTGGTCACATTTGATTAGCATGAAAACATATCCCAGAGAACGGTCGACTCGGTACCCATGTGTTATTAACCCCTAGGTTCATTTTGCGCCGGATTTGTCCTTTAAGGTGATGGATGGGTCAAATAACACAGGACTTTCACCCAGGAGACAGAGGTTTGTGTCCCGTTGTCCTGTGTGACACTGAAACGTACATTTTGTAACCCCCACCCACGCTCTTTTCCTAAACCTAACTGTCCCGTTATTGTGCCGCATGTCAGTTAAACGCAAGTGCCGACCCAGAGCGTCAAAAAGTGACGCCCAGAGTCCCGACCAAGTGCGTCTAAATATGACGCCAAAGGGCTAGACGCTAAAGGAGACTTTTTTTGCGTCCGTAATAAACAACAAGGGCACCTTACCAGGCGTCGCTTTTTGACACGCAGGGAGAGAGAATGTGTCTGATGAGTCACCTTAACAGACCATCATAATTTGCCTTGCCATTTTATCTCATGCAGTACACAAATATAGTAAAGCAAACGCGTCAGTTTAACACAGGCACTGTCCTGCTCAAAGTCTATGTATGAGGGCAATCTATATCCAGCCTTTAATCACCTTTGTCAATCCAATCAAATACAGACCCTGCTCAGTTACATTTACAACACATTTGCTCATAACAGCATCAGCCGTTTGGCCACATTTATCACCCAACCACATATGTATTATTGGTATGATTCCGTCATACCATCAATGGGCCTCATTCACCAATATCTTCCTAAGTTTTCTCTTAAATATGTTCTTAAGAAGGTTCCTAAGAACAGTCTACGCCGGATTCATGACGTCTTCTTAAACAGCAGAATTGTTCGCATCTGTGTTCTTAGGATTGATGAATCCCACGTCTTCGTAACTGAAAGCGCGTGCCAGTTGTTCCTAATTAGCACAAGAAAACACCCCGCAAATACCCATATAAGGACATGACACTTCCTGTGCACCTCCTGGGAGACAGGTTGTTGGAGATTGTCGGAGCCGCGGTGGAGGAAGTACTGAATCTCAGTACTTAAATAAAAGTAGCCTACGAATAACCAGAGACATATTTACTATAGTAAAAGTAGGCTAGAAGGTGTCCACTACCACAAACAAGGCCTGGCTTTTATAAGAAGTTCCTCCTAACCAGCATAAAACGGAAATATGTTGTTAGAATCAGAATACAGTTGGTTTTATTCATGGATGTATTTTATTTTCTGTAACCATGCAAGTAAGCAAATAAGTGTGTGAAGCAGCGCAAATGGGGAGATGTGAAGAGGTCCAGCCAAATAAATAAGATATGATCGCGTCTTACACAGCCTGGCGGAGGAGTAAACAACGCTGTGGAGAGAAATAGATATGGCAACTATGAATTAAAAACGGTAATAAAAAACAAACGTTTTAATTTTCACTTTTACCGGCGGTTGTATTACCGAGGGTCAGCGTCGCTGTGCCCGGGCTCTGGAGCACCGGAGCCAGCTTGGATCAGCGGTGCCCCATATATACAGTATCTACGGCAACCAAACTTCACTGGTGAGACAATGTGGGACAGTCAGGAAGACGTTTTGGCAGAGGGGAAACTGATCAGAAAATGTAATTGCTGCAAAATGTAACAAAGTAAAAGTCAAAAGTAGGCTATATGCACTATTGAGTCTACTTAAGTTAAGTACAGATACGTGAAAAATGTACATAAGTACAGTTATGAAGAATTTGTACTTTGTTACATTCTACCACTGCATTTTGGCCCTATAAATAGCGATTAATCACCAAATAACGGAGGATTTAATCAGTTAAATTGCTGATGTAAATTGCAGTGTTAGTGTTTTTTTGCATAATATGATTTATTTTTCAACAAATGATCAGAAATACCTTATAGTACAATACTATCATTGTAAACGACTGTAGAATTAAATAAAATGCAGTAACCAATCGCTTGGAGCAAATTGTCATCATTCGAATGTGCGTAAGAGTGCTTTTCAGTGTTCGTAGATTTTGTTCTTAGCTAAGAACAAATCCAAGTTAAGAAAACATTAGTGAATCTTCGTAAAAAGTGCGTAAGAAGGGTTTAAGAACACATTTCATCGTAAGAACGGTTGGTGAATGAGGCCCAATGTTGGTTGCTGTAACTTCCTCCACCTCTCTGAGCTGTTTGTGACTGATGCTTTGGCATTGTTGATTTGCTGAGATCCAGTGCATACCTACATGTATATATCTACATGTACCCAAATAACTGAGCCTTCTCCATCAAACCTATAAATGTATAACTATTTGCAATAAATAGTCAGTACAATGACTATTTAGTTTTCAATATTTGTAAATATGAGCCAGAGGTCTGTCAAATGCTCTGACACACTACCAAACAGACGTGAAAAACAATCCCAAAGTTTATGTGACATTTGTGGCAGCTGTGGCTTTCTCACAAAGTCTTAGCAGAAATCTGATTGGATCATTTACGGTAGATAGTGTCAGTTATCCATAATGTACATCTGACATAGTTAACGTACGATGACTCAAGCAGGTTCATAAGCAGATCCATATCATTTCATTGTTAGGGGAAAAAAGAAAAACCATGACAGGATTAGCTAGTGCTGCAGGTTCCTCGAACTAACACCGATCTGGGAATGACTGCTTTGAGATTTCATGCACTATACAATTAGAGTGAATTGCAGTGTACTTTGAAGCTTGATACTCAATGGGTCATTTCAGAATCTAGTCAAAACTCCAACTTTAACTGCATTTTAGCTGTGACGGCTTTCAACTTGAATTTACTTCATCATATTCTGTAACAATCACGATTGATAAAGTGACAATTTAAAATGTAGAATTGTCCCTTGAAAAAATGACATACCCTGATTAAATAAAGTTTTCATTAAATAAAATGACAAATTTACATACATTTTGGGGGTTTTAGACTTATTGATTGTCCATCGTAGAAAGAGCTAAATTAAACTTTCTAACACTGGCAAAATCTCACCACTAAAGGTTAAAAATTCAAGGCTAAGTACTCTGCTGCACAAACCTATAGTAGTATCTAGCTTTTACATACAACCGTTTAGATTTTTGAAACTCTGGCTTTGTTATGGCCAACACTTCTTCAACGCCTAACTTTTACTGGTTCTTCTTAATGGTATATTAAAACAAATATATCAATGACGTCCTTCAGCTGAAGAACTGCCTTCACTGTGCATGTGTAATTAGCTTCAAAAGGCCTATACCCATTAGATCCCTCCGCCGCAATCAGCTTCAAGTTACTTATAAAAAAGTGACGTTTACTCTATGTGGGTGGAACTGTTTCCATTAAACAGATTTTACTGATCCGGAGCGTTACAAATCAGCACTGCAAGTCTCCATTGCTCATCAGATTGAGCACACAGGCATTTGAGGTATATGTTAAAGTGCAGAGAGAATACATTTTGGCAACGTTGAAAGAGGAATCAGAACAGTCACTGCTCCTGTGGAATAATAAGTTAAATCCAGAAATTACGTTTTAAATGAGTAATGACTAATACATAATAGATGTGACTTCTTCTGAATAATTAGCCCAACACTGCGCCCTTGGGTAGCAGTTCCATGCTAGAGCCCAAACTTTTGCCCTAGCTGTCGTATATATTGCTGTCCAGATCCAAGCAGTGACAGATCCAGCTCACACGCCGCTGCCGTTGCTCCACGAGGGCCTGCCAGAAGTCGCAGGGGTGCACTTCCATTCAGGTCAACAGCAGCCGCTCTGTACTTTCTGACAACTGATAACACAATGAGACCATTAGTGTTGTAGGCTCGTGGCCTGGGCCCAGCCAGCTCAGGTCTACCTGTGCCAGCTTCAGACTAGGGGGCTTGTCTCTTCGAGATTAATGATCCCCGGCGCTGCGCGGAGTAGGCCACTCCTTGAGTGTGAAATACGCCTCATGTGCCTGGCTGGAGCTCTGATTAATTCCTGCCTGCATGCTTGGCCTCGGTGTCTGCAGGGGGTTTGTCTTTGTTTAGCAGTCTGTGTGAATGTGTGTGATCCGAGCCCAGTGTTAAAGTACAAAATCAAACCAAACCAATCTCTCTCAAAATGATGTTAAGGTTTTGTTTTACCAGCTCAATTACGCATGAGTGCACTTTTATATCTGTTTGCATTCGAAATGGAATTTCAATAATGTAGGCTATAACGGAGAGTTGATTTGATTTGACTAATCTCTGCTTCTTTCTTTCTGTCTGTCTGTGAGTACATTATTATGTACAAGTTGTTTGATCTTAAATCCCTATTTATACACCTCCCCCTTTATTTGAAAGACCATGCACACTATTTAACTTTAATCCTAGTAAAATGAGTCACTGAGCATTTTCTCCTGAATTGTCATCTTTTTGTGTAATTCACTTATTACAGGTCTCAGTAATTGAACACAACCTTCAAGGAACAACAGGACTTTTAGGAGAAGATCATACACGCTTCCTGTCTTTACTCTCTATCCCCATAGCAGTGGTCCCAGCTACTTCTCCGTTGAAACAACACATAAGAATACATTTAAAAAAGTTTAATATCTAACCATTACAAATAAGAGGGACAAAGTGACAAAAGCTGGAAATATGCTTTTACGGAAATACACGTAAAGTCTTTGCAAAGCTACGCAGAGAAGGGTGTTATGGGTAACCACACCTCCCAATTTTGACTGTGGAGTGTGTACAGTGTTGGGGAATAATGGAATACATGTACCAGCGTTACGTATTCAGAATACAAATATGAGTAACTGTATTCCGTTACAGTTACAATTTAAATAGTTGGTATTTAGAATACAGTAACATTGTTGAAATCAATGGATTACATGACGATACTTCTGTTTCATGAGTTTATTCAACTCCATGCATTTCCCAGAAGCCCCAAGATGAAAACAAAAAAAGCCGGAACCGGCTTAACATAGCCAGGGCAGGAATGTTTGGAAATTCAAACAGCATTTCTCATTAAAGAAATAGAAGGGAGACCAAAATATAACTGTGCAGTGCAACCTCTGCTTGCCAGCAACCAACCTCCTTTCAGTGTCCAAATTACTCCACCTCCAAGCATTTTAAAATAAGTATTTTTATTTTTTTATTAGCCAGGGGTAGTCGTCTGCTGTAGTTTTACTGGTCACCTTGCTATTTTATAGTTGTATCAGGTAGCTACCTGCTTAGTTGACGTGCAACTTTACATTCTCTTACATTGAAAGACTGACTAGCCCCGTTTGACATGCTCGCTAACGTTAGCTAAAATTAGCTTGTGGTAGCTTAGACTGCGGTTCGATTTTTGTAGTATGCAGTTCGAGACTACAAATACAACAATCTGATTGTTTAGGTACACATTCAGCCAGATGGAACAGCAGAACACAACAGAATAGGCCTGTTTAGTAAGCAGGATTTGGAAGGAATCCAAGTATTCAGAATACGTTACTCAGATTGAGTAATGTAACGAATACGTTACAAATTACATTTTTAGCCACGTATTCTGTAACGTTAGTTTTGAAAGTATCCTTCCCAACACTGAGTGTGGCCCTGCACATCAAGCAAGCTGATTGGTTAATGAGTGGTTTGTTTACAATGTCACCAGGATGGAATTGATATACAATCACACAGGTCTAGGGTTCATGGGAAATGCGGTTTGTTAAAGGCCTCTAAAAAGCAGAAATATGTAATAAACAAATATTAGACCGTTTACGAAAAGGAAAAAAGACAGTTCTTCATGTGGAGTGAACAACACAACCTACTGGTGAAAGTTAGTTTCACTCTGGCTCTCTAGTTACATGTCATTTTGAAACATTTTGGTTCTTGCATTTACATTATACATGTTATAGAAGCCAATAGTGAAAGTTCTAACATGATATCCGAGCCCACCCTTGTTAACAATAGAGGAAAATGACAAGGCTAACCCCTGCATCCAATAGAGCCATTAGCACAAATTATTAGATAAAAGCCACATATTTCCACAATCACTATTAAAAACAAAAAGTATACAATCTCTTTATATGCAGACAATATTCTACTCCTCCTGTCGAATGTAATAAGCGCTCAGGGTTCTTTAAGTAAGTTTGTATTTAAGACTCATTCTTTTTGTAGGATATAAAATAAGTTGCAGATTCCCAAATTAGAGATTCTCATTAAAAATAAAAAACATTAAAACTGGCCTTAATTTGTGTACAACTGAATGCTGAAAATACACAATGATAATATTAATTACTGTTCCTCTATTTTTATGCACTGAAGCTGGTGTTGGACTATTTACTTACTTCGATCTATCTATCTATCTATCTATCTATCTATCTATCTGTCTGTCTGTCTGTCTGTCTGTAATGTACTCAACAGACAATCAAAAAGATAAACAGGTGGCACAACTGCCCTCTTATATACCATATTTACTTTCCAACATTGCCCTGATGTAGGTGTTGCTTCACAGACATATATCTCTTTATCAGCACTATACCCCGCAAAAGTGATAAGTTCAGTGCATAATGGGGAGCTGAGATGGAAGCTGTGAAAGGACAAAACTTGTCTTCCGTTTCAAAAGGTCAAAGATGCTATTAGCATTCAAAACACTAATGCTCTTAATATTGGACTGTATAGGTTTCTTTTCATAGCAGTGACCAGTGGTGGAAAAAGTATCCAGATCCTTTAAGTAAAAGTACTAATACCACGCTGTAAAAATACTCAGCTATCAGTAAAAATCCTGCATTGGAAAGGTTACTTAAGTAAAAGTATGCAAGT
This sequence comes from Perca flavescens, assembly GCF_004354835.1. Classification (NCBI taxonomy): domain Eukaryota; kingdom Metazoa; phylum Chordata; class Actinopteri; order Perciformes; family Percidae; genus Perca; species Perca flavescens. Next base: position 25,998,823 of record NC_041344.1, read on the forward strand.
ATCATCAGTGAAAAATGTACTTAAAGTATGAAAAGTAAAAGTACTCAATGCAGAAAAACCCTCACATTTTAGAAACTGGAAACGATCCAACCGTTCGGTCTTTAATGGTCTGATCATTTCAGCTGTACTTGTAGGCCTATCTATTGTTGGGTAGTTTAATTTATAATAAAACATCATATTTAAAAACTACATGTGTTTTGTGTGCAAAAATCTTCATTTGTAAAGTAACTAGTAACCAAAGCTGTCAGATGAATGTAGTGGAGTAAAAAGTACAATATTTCTCTCTGAAATGTCGCGGAGTAGAAGTTAGAAAGTGGCTAAGTAAAGTACCTCAACATTTGTACTTAAGTACAGTACTGAAGTAAATTTCCACCAATGGCGGTCGGGTTTCACAGCAGGCACACGTGGTGTCACGTGGTGTCAAAAGGACTGACAAACTTCAAAATACGGTAGGCTGGAGAAATGTCAAGGGTTACCGTGAGAACCAACAAGAAGAGACATGCTGGGGAAGATAACTGCACAGACAAACTGCGACTGACTGGATTTAACAAATTATTATGTAAAGCTCATTACATGCTGCGCTGAGCTGTCCAATCTTTCAAATCCTCTTCTATTTCGGAATGCTTTCTGTAAATAGAATCATCTCAAGACAATGCCACAATGTTCCTTTAGAGTCACCACCTGTTTATGTCTGCATTTGAATATTTCCATAAAACAGTTCATAATGTTGAGTATAAAAGTTCATTCTTAAACTTGGAAAGAGTACTTAGACAAAAAAAACCTTAACTTAAGGTCCACTCGCTAGCATTTTCTGGAGCTTAATGTGAGTTTTTTGTTTTAATATAGGTTATTTTTTATAGTTTGATTAATGTCAAGTCCCCAGGAATATACTGTGCGAAGACTATGTATCAGTTATCTAACTTCATGTTCCTCTGGGGTCATAAACTTGACATACTGTATAATTCTAGGCTGTTGATAATTTGTTACACACACACACACACACACACACACACACACACACACACACACACACACACACACACACACACACACACACACACACACACACACACACACACACTTAAGTTAATACTTTAACTGCAAAAGGGAGTGTGAAAGAAATTGTACATGTATTATCTTAAAAAATTATAGGAAAAAAAAAAAAATAAAAATAAAATCAATAAATACATAGTATGCCTTAGCTTATATACTTTGCCTATAGTAAAATGTGAGGTTGGAGTTTGTGGAAGTCAATACAAATTGTAAACAAATTTGGGTCTCTAATTCAGTGAGTAAATTGAAAGAATGTCATGCTTCCCTCTCTTGCTTTGCATCTAATCCAATTGTCACCATTCTAGGGGAATTCCCACAGAATCCCTTTATCGCATTTTCCTCCCAGTCCTCGGCTTTGAGTCACCTCACCCCCACCTTGTCCTCTGTAATTCCTTAGCACCCATTAAAATCAACTAGCACCACCAATGCCCCTAAAGATGGATAGCTTTGCTTATCAGTCTTTTGTTGGCAGTTTGTCTTGGTTATAAGCCAACAAGGGGAGAGCTTTGCATCTAACCTTAGGGGAACAATCATTTTTGTGTGTGTGTGTGTGTGTGTGTGTGTATGTTTATGTGTATGTGTGTGTGTGTGTGTGTGTGTGTGTGTGTGTGTGTGTGTGTGTGTGTGTGTGTGTGTGTGTGTGCTGGCTGCATGGGCCAGTACAGGTGAATACGATGCATCTGTGTATCAGGCTGCATACTATATGCATCTGACCTCCTCTCATGGCTGGACTCTCCTGCTGGGAATAAATCATGGGGGATCTGTGGCAGGCTAACCCCGCTGAGGTGATTCATGGAGCTGCCTTCATGACCTTCCATTCAGGTACACAGCTGGGCCCACTTGCCCGACTTGCCCATTCATTCCTGTGACTACAACAGCATCTCCATAGCGGCATAATCTATTTATGTGTTAGCAGATCCCAGATACAGAAAGACCATAGGCGTTGATTTCGGTGGGGACAGTGGGTAAGCGTCCCCACCACATTTCGTAATGAGTCATTTTATACCCACCACTTTTTTTTAAAACCTCGAACTCAAATTTAGTTAAAAAAATAAAGTTCATAACACATAGGCCTATAATTCGTGATCGACAGATACCAACAAATCCACAAAAAGCTCTATCCCCCCCGACAGGACAGGCACAGACACAGCCGCTCTGCTGCGGACCTTATAGGACATATGAGAACCGTGGGGAGTCAACCCACAGCCGCCCTGCTGAAAATGTGAAGCAGAAACGCTTAATGTCAGATAACGTCCATAATAATAGGACTTTCGGTTAGATTTTTTGACAGTTTTCAGTGGCTATGATGAGCAATATGAGAGAGAAATTTGGTGATCATTGATTGTTGTTTAGGTAGTCTTGCTACATTCAACCACGTTAAGCTTTTTCCTTACAATAGGCTCTAATGAAGCAGAAACGCTTATCAGATAACGTCCATAATAAGACTTTTTCAATTTAACGGGAGAGAGAGGAACAAGAGGGATTAGGAGCATCTTCAGCCAGAGAGGACATTATTTCTTCAGCTTATTCTTGAGTTGTCACCCCGGTTGGAGGTGGGGCTTGCAGCAGGTGAATTGGTCGTGCAATTAACGTCATCGCTACACTATTTCTTAGTAAAACCGAAATTAATTACACTGCCTTGTTTTCTTTTTACCATGGCTATATAATGCAGAATGGATTTCAAGGACTTTGCGCGCAGATTAATGGCCTCCAATGTTTATATTTTTTCTGCGAATCTTTAAATTAACATGTCCTAAACATGAGTTGAATTTGCACCGCAGTGCCGCCACGCCTTGATGCTTGCGTAGTTCGCACCCTGCATTAAACCACGTTAAGCGTTTTAGAATGCCTGTCTAATGGTTGAAACTTAAGGCTTCTTCTTCTTAAAACGTGTCAGACATCACCACATTTTTGAATACATTTTTAATAATGTACATTAGTAATCTACAGGACTTTCAAAACATGACCTGCGCAAAAGAGAAAAAAAACATGAATATCATTGTACCCAACAATCTGGAAATGCACTTCCAAATGAGTCTCTGTCCCCAGCACATTTCAAACCAAACTGACGCCCATGAGAAAGACTTAAAAGGTGCTTTAGGTAGTTTATACATAAGTACATGACTGAAATTACTTGTGACGTGCGGTAAAAAAGTATTGATAACTTTTACATGCTGATGATAACCCAAACCGTTCTCACTCCCAACTCGTCAGATACTGATGCTTGGTCAGTGGCTCTGAGCGTCCGATACAGACGCAAAAATCACCCTTCAGTGTCTGTACGGGACGTACCGGGCATAGCAGTAGCTTGACTGCTGCACTGTAAGATGGCGTAGTATTAAGAGCGGTAGCGAGTAGTGTGAAAGACCGAAATTCTGCGCAAGGTTGGTTGGGGTGGTGGATGGGTCAACCAACATAGGACTTTTACCCAGGAGACCGGGGTTGGTGTCTTGTTCTTGTCCCGCGTGTCCCTGAAACGTACATTCTGTAACCCCACCAACTATCTTTTCCTAAACCTAACTGTCCCATTATTGCGTCGCATGTCAGTTAAACCTACGTCCTGATCCAGAGCGCAAAAGTGATGCCAAGAGTCCCGACCAAGCGCGTCTAAATATGACGTCAATAGGCTAGACGTTGAAGGAGGCTTTTTGCGTCCGTAACCAACGCCAAAGGTGCCTGACCAAGCGATGCTTTTTGACACGCTGGGAGTGAGAATGTGTTGAATAACCTGTTCCATGCTTAAGATATTGCTTTTTGGAGCAGACAAAGGTCACTTTGGTTTCCTCAAATCAAGACCGCTCTTAACCAATTAAGATGATTTCATTAAAAAGGCAAGAACTGGAGTGGTACAGCCCTGCCCAAGTGTGGCAATCAATGTGACTATTTAAAGTGATTAACAACACTAAACATGTTGTGTACATGCTGGGGTGCCTGATGTGAGGAGAGGCTCCTGTCTGTGATGCCGGCTGTTGCACCGTGTGGGAGCTGCGTCACAGTTTATCTCTACTCATTTCCTGCTGTTCCTCCCTCCTTCCCTTACACTCCTTTAAAAAAGGTACAATATGTAACATTTCTGCTTTAAAATGTCTAAAAATGACCATACCTATGTTATATATTTTTATGAGTTGTGTTCTTACACTATCCCAAATGTTTCCACCAAATGTCAAACCCAGAGAAATCGGTTATTTTATTTTCAGACACGGCACGTTTCCTTTAGTCGCCCGTCAGTGGCGTCATATAACCTTTCACCCTCCAGTTACTCTAACTTCCAAGATGATACGTTCAGGAGTAATTGTAAATCATACAATGTCGCAGAAAACTTGGAACCGTAATACTGCTTTTTTGCCATAGAGCATCCTTTTGTGATTAATTACATCGCACTTTTTATCACAGTAATACAACAGAGACCTTATCTATTTTGAGAGTTCAATATCGATACCAGCTTGACGTTACTACAACGTGCTAACGATGCTAAAGCTTTGTGGGTAACATTATGAGGTTACAACATCGTTCAACATGCTAATAAAGTTATTTTTAGTATGACTGTTTCGACCACAGCTAACAGGACTGAGCTAACCCACCATTGCCAAAAAGCATCGTTACCACAGAGAAATAATCTACTAAACACAAATTTCTTTACTTTTTGTGCCAAGTTTGTTATGTACATAAGTTAAATTATGTATGTTTTTGTTTCACGTGGGACATCGGTCTTTTGGATGAAAGTCCTTCCAACGCGTGCACCTAAAAAGATTTAACTACATGGTAGTGTTGCATTTCCCCTGACTTATTTCATGGGTTCTCCTTCTTCGAAAACATTAAATCAAGGAGAGGGTTAACTTTTCTGCTAGAGATTTCCCACCGTGGTCAGAAAGCACAGGGGGAGACACTGTTTTTCCCACTATTCCTCTAGAGTCGCGACTCGCTCTGAAGCCAATCATAGTCACTCGCTCTACCATGCACACACACACACCGGCCCTGCTATTCTCAGAGATCGACGAACACACCAACGCACAAGTATAAACTTAGCAAGTATAAAGCTCTACGCGGAGCCTCCGCAGGACCATGAATCAAGCTTTAGAGGTAGCCCTGCACGTTCAAAACTGACGCCAGAGCTGTGTTAAAAATGATGACCGTATATGACAAGTTGGGAGTGAAAAAATTATGACCTAACCCAACCTAACCAGTGGCCTAAACAAAACTGCCCCGAGCTGGCTGCTGGGAAGTACAGGCAAAAAACATAGAAGCGCACAACACAGAACTAATCAAATGTTAATAAATTAAATAAATAAAAATGCAGTGACAGATTGCTCAAGCAGAAGTACCATACTTGGTTGAGTAAATTATTTTTGGTCATTTCCTCTTGCTCAGACACTCACACAGCGTGGATACCTTCATTAGTTTTTTAAATCCTCTGACAGGACACCAGGATTTAAGTGTTAACTAACCTTATTTGCTTTTCTGACACCAGTGAGCTGAAAGATGCAATTTATTTATTGAGAACGTCTCTAAAATAGCAGCTCTACAAACCCCACATTTTACTATTCTCTTTCCAGATATAACAACTCAAGAACTTATATTAAGAACTGCATATTTGGTCACATTTTTACACCCAGTCATTTTCCAAAATAATTAAACTACATAGTCTTTTGTGTTCACATATAACACGCTTCATTGAATGTATGACAATTTGTTTCCTAATTTGGGTCCACAACTTTAAACAGTCTGTCACATTGTCCTTAAGCTGCAAGATAATTCTTACTTTGTCTCCTTTGGCTCCTCTGGAGAAAGGCCTAAAGCCTGACAGAGAGGGCCTTTTAAGGACCGCCCACAGGACGTGGAAGGAGCCAACAGGCAGATGGAAGGAGGGGTGGCAGGAATTCACGCTTCTCAAGAAAAATCTCTTTTTGTTTGGATTTGTTATCATTCGCTGAAAGCCAATTCTTTCTTTATAAAAACTGGCCATCATCGAATAAAGACCCCATAAGACGCTGTCGTGGTCGGTGGTCACGCAGCAATTACGACCCACATTTACGTTTACTAGTGGTTGTAGTAATTGTGACAGGAGCAAAGCAGGAAGTGAGGTAACAAAGTATAAGAGAGCAAAAACTACACGTAAGGAGGTAGAATTAGGTGGTGTAAATGAACTTAGCAGGTTTTGTGCTTAAAGCTAACCAAACTGCATTAATTACGTGTTTAAAACCGCGACCGTTACGTTCTCTGGTTTACATATGAGTACGGGAAAGACGGAAAATCACCTATGGTTGGTTTGGTATGGAGAACTTGTTGTCAGATATCCCTCTTTTCGACCGGATGTCCGTCACCTTCCTCTTCCTTTGTGTTGTCATTCTAACCTCTGGTGGATTTCTGAGGACTATGGTTAACTGCTCCTCAGATCTCTGCAGGGTAAATCCAGACAGCTAGCTAGACTATCTGTCCAATCTGAGTTTTCTGTTGCACGACTAAAACAACTTACAACGTACACATGTTCCACCAAAACAAGTTCCTTCCCGAGGCTATTTTGCAGCGGCACTGTGGCTCCGTCCGGTGCTTAGCTCCGCCCTTGCCGATTTTGATTGGTTTAAATAAATGGCAGTAGACCAGAGCACGTTTTTCTCCCATTCCGGAATGCTGTGTGGACCAGCCAGACCCTCCTCCGCAGCGCTGTGGAGGAAGGTCTGGCAATGTGAGACTATTCAAGCCGTAACCATAATTACATACTTGAGTTAGCTGCATGCAGGTTGTGTCCTTGTGGCATTTCTTCATGCAGGCTGTACAGTGAAAAACAACAGTCAGGCAGCTGTAGTTTGCCCACTGGCATTGGCTATCTGACAATCAGTCACACAATCACTAATTACTGTACCTCAGTAGGAGTGTTCCAATATTCTTTGGCTTATGAAAGGCTTTCACTTTCCCCGCTGGTAGTGCGAGTATAGTGTAACCTCGACCCCCCCCTTGCCTCTCTGGGCTTTCTTTATCCTCCTCTTCCTCCACCACCCCCACTCCTCCCTTGCAACACAGCTGCCCTCCATCACTGTTCCAGGCCAACTGCAGTCAGTGTCCTGTTCTCTCTATTCCTCACAAATCCAAACTCTGCTGTGCAGAGGACACTGTTACATTCTGATAAAAGCACCCCCACTGTTCACAAATGGCTGATCAATAGAGACATTCTGTCAAAAGGTCCTCAGCGTGAGTATCCATCTCACAAGTTGTGTTGCTGTCTTTTGTTTCTTTCGACAATGGTGTGGATGCAGACATACACTTACAGCACGTTACAAATGACGCCAAATAACTTGTAAGTGTTAATACATCAATATTAAAATCAATGTAATTGTGCCACTCAAAGCCATGTGGCTATTTATTTGTGTGCAACCTCCTTACATAGCTCCATAGCTTTCGATATTTACCTCCCAGGCAAACAGACAACTTGGAAAGAGCAAAATAGAGCCAACTTTCCATATTGACATAATGGCAAGAATCAATACGACTTTTCCTTCCTAAATGGAAGATAATGGTATCACCACGGTGGCGTGGGGAGCTTGTCTACTCAGCCAGGGCTGATTGATCTGTTCCTGCAAGAGTCACTCTGGGACCTGCAAGGTGTCTGGACACATTAGCTTCACACACACACACACACACACACACACACACACACACACACACACACACACCCTGGGTTCACTGTGTCTCTTCAAAGGAAATTCATCGTCAGATCTTCTTACACAGTGATACATCATCATGATGTGTTCCATGTATTATATCCCAATGTATTCCAGGTTTAATATTGTACATTGTGTTACTTTTTTTATAATTTATCCCTGCTACGTCTGATTCAGTTTGTGTGTGATCGTGTTTTATATTCTCTCTTGCCTATCAATTATTCTCAGTCATAACCAGAGTTCTGCATTAACAGGCTGAAAAAACACAGACTAGAAATGACATAATAGAATAAAAAATAGAAAAACTTTGTGTTTTGTGAAGTCATTTTGTTACATAAAATATTGTGATTTCTGAAATGGTGTTGTGTTTCGTCCTTCTGGGCAACTGTAGTCCCCCCCCACCCCCACCAGTGAACTTGAGGCACATTCAAAGCCCTTGGTTAAAGTTAGAGAAAGTGTTCCTGTTGCCTAAACTTAAACACATTAACCGCAAGAAGGATTCTGGATATGAACCCTGTTCTTTGGTGTCACAGTCCTATGCTTTGTAACCCCCTTTTTGACATGAGCATAAAACCAGTATAAAACTGCACTGCACATCACTCAAAAGAACATTGCCAGTCAAGGTCAAATAGCTTTTGAAACAGGGAAATGCTAAGCCATCATTTCCAAGTTCACTTCCGTGACATGCAAACCTTATTTATATGATTTGCATTATGTTCATAGGTTCTCCAGCTGTGGAAAGTTTAAATGCTGGATTATTAGCATAAATGTGCTTGTGTGTCTGTATGTACCTAAGTGTTAGTGTACCAAGGAATGTTGTATACGTCTTAATTGCCCCAAAGAGCAAAGATGCCTTCGAAACTTCATTAACGCGACCATGCAGCAGTCATAGCTAAATACTATAATAATATAGGATCCACTTTTTGGCAACACTGTTGCCATGTCTTTAGTCTACTTTTTGCGATTGATTCAATTTATCAAATACAGTTTAATTACATATTTGCCTGACATGAATTGAAATGTGTTGCCAAAGCACAATTACGACCATGAAAGCTAGTGAATGAAATTAAGGCGACACTACAGGTGAATAGACACATTTTAACTAATGCTAAGTCCCCAGTTGATTACTTACATTAAGAATTATTTTTGTATTACAAGATATCTGAAACTGTATTTAATATGCAAATTAGGCATTATCTTATTAAATATGTGCTCATTTGCCACATAAACCTGAACATGGGATAAAGCCAAATTGACATATGGAAGTCAATTTGGATATTTCTTTATATCACTCCATACATAGGAAAATACTGTCAAACTAAATACACATTCATCACATTTTTAGGTAACAAATGTTGAGTAAATCAGGCAATGAATGATATATGAACAATCCCCTCTGTTATAACCTTTAGAATATATTTATGTAGGAATGAAACTGGAACTTTTGGTGTGTGTCTGTGCTACTGAAGTGGAGATTTGTGGCTCATATGAGAAAAAACTAATTCTGATAAAGATAATGTATGACATCCATTTTTATTGGAAACTGCTATTTACAGACACGACGCCTGCATCCACCTGTAAGGGTTGGAATTTGAAATAATGACTCTCTCTAATGGCTCACTCTACATTATCCCACACATTTAGGGTTCTACATTCTCCCTCTTGTCTCTATATTAGGTCCATGCAGCTTTTGTTTGGAGACAGGATAAATGTCACACACTGCTTTGCAAGTTTGCATATCAATGTCTCTAAGGTGAAGAAATTACAAGATTCACCCACATTCAGTACCAACCGGTCAGTGAAAACACAATAGTAAGAGCTGATAAGATAACACTAAATGGGATCTTTCCTTAGTTACTGACTAAATTTAGCAATTTGTTGTTCATTTTTTTATTGTTATATACTATACTCAAAACCATATTATATGTGATGAATTATATCTATGTTATATTTTCTTACTATATGACCCAAGGGTTTATGGTAATATGTTTTTTTTTTACGATACATTTTTTACCAGTTGTATTTTATTTCTATATTGATATGGATATGAGTATCCTACTAAGTATCATTACTTAACCATGTTATTAGTCTGGTGTATGCTGTTTACATACACTATACCTTGCTGACTTTGCTGCTAATACCACCCCTCTTTGCCTTGTAATTGTCTTAATGTGATCTTACTTCACTTGCTTGTAATTTCTTCCGTTATTATGATTGCAGTTTGGACGAAACGGTGATGGATAAGACAGGATTGGTGATTGTGATTGTGTTGCTTCTCGGTTAGTACAGTCTTTAATGGATTAGTTTTCACTCACTAAATTAGCACATTTTACAAGCTTCTGTAAACTGCCACTGGACTCTCTTTTTCTTTCAGCACTATCACCACTTTCACTGGGTTTCTCCAGAAAATACCAATACGTAAATCTACTGAAAACCTGGAAGGATGCTCAGAGTTACTGTAGAGAGAATTTTGCTGACCTGGTGACCATGGAGACTGTAGATGACTGGGCAAGTGTAAGAAAAATATAATTACAAAGCACTTACACATGGACATGGATAGGACTGTATCTTGACTTACAAGGCTGGAAGTGGTCTGACCAGAGTAAAGCTTCGTTCAGAATGTGGATTTCTGGCGAGCCCAATGGTGGTGCAAATGAACATTGCGCTGTTGGTTCTGTGAATGGGTGGAATGATGTTCCCTGTGGTGACAAACGTCCATTCATCTGTTCAGGTTAGCATTCAAATGTTATCCTGATAATTAACCGAATTCTAATTTGAAATGTCATCAAACACAAATGATTAACCTTTATGACTGAAGAGCTTTGTTTTTATGTTTCATACAAAAGTTTATTGTATCTGTTTCTGTAGATGTTACATTGCTACATCTACAAGAAGTTGCTCTTTATAATGCCCTGAAAGCACTTGACTTTTGTCTCATTCTGCAGTTCCCATCACCAGGCTGTTGAAGGTTGAACTGAAGTCTGATGGATCTGTGGACCTGAATGACCCCTCAGTGCAGGAAACTCTTCTAAACCAAGTCAATGTTATTTCTCCTCTGGGTGATCTGAGAGTTAACAGGAGTCTACAGGAGTCATAGTAGCAGCCATATGAGGCTGTAAGTAGGCACAACAATGCTTTAAACTAAATGCTAAGGTCAGCGTGCTAACATGCTGATGGTTAGCAAGTATAATATTTACCATGGTCATGTTCAAATGTACATTTGTTTAGTATGTCAGAATGCTAACATTAGCTAATTAGACACAAATACCTAGCATATTAGCCTTTTTTTCAGTTTTGTACGTACAAGGTTTTCACCCAACAGAGACGCATTATGCAATATGCAATATGCATTATTACTCTCCAGGCCATGGTTCTCAGCAGGAAACCGATGGAGTGCCTACTCCAGGTAGGGAATGAGTCCTTACCCCAAGTGAAGGAGTTCAATTACCTTGGGGTTTTGTTTGCGAGTGAGGGGACAATGGAGCGGGAGATTGGTCGGAGAATCGGCGCAGCGGGTGCGGTATTACATTCAATTTATCGCACCGACGAAAAGAGAGCTGAGCCAGAAGGCAAAGCTCTCGATCTACCGGTCAGTTTTCGTTCCTACCCTCACCTATGGTCATGAAGGCTGGGTCATGACCGAAAGAACGAGATCCAGGGTACAAGCGGCCGAAATGGGTTTCCTCAGGAGGGTGGCTGGCGTCTCCCTTAGAGATAGGGTGAGAAGCTCAGTCATCCGTGAGGAGCTCGGAGTAGAGCCACTGCTCCTTCGCGTCGAAAGGAGCCAGTTGAGGTGGTTCGGCCATCTGGTAAGGATGCCCCCTGGGCGCCTCCCTAGGGAGGTGTTCCAGGCACGTCCAGCTGGGAGGAGGCCTCGGGGAAGACCCAGGACTAGGTGGAGGGATTATATCTCCAACCTGGCCTGGGAACGCCTCGGGATCCCCAGTCGGAGCTGGTTAATGTTGCTCGGGAAAGGGAAGTTTGGGGTCCCCTGCTGGAGCTTGCTTTGTTTACTCTTAATAAATGCATGGGGGAGGATGATGGTCCATTTTTTTTTTAAAGCATGGTAGATCACAGTAAATTATGTTAGGCTGAGGTCCAGGGACCAGTACCGAACTCTATTTCTGTACACAGACCGGTTACTCTTTATAATTGGCTTCTAAAACCAAAAACATTTAATGTGGCATATACACAACCAGGATTAATGTACATACACAGAAGAAGAGGGAAGAGGACTAGATAAAAATTTGTTATTGAGTTGCAAATCTTTGTCTGTCAACATTTAGGGATCTTGTATTCGCTGTACTTGCTCCTGGCTTATTTGAAAAAATTATTTTTGCTCTTTTTTTATTCATAATTTATGGGAATATGGAGATTCAACTGGAAGACGATTTGGGAATCTTTGGAATGCATATCGTACTGAGAGCAAGCATTAGTTTTGCTTGAGGGTATGGATACATACGTACATATTTAGGATTCATTGAGGAGAGGAGGAAATGGCAATGTTTCTGTGTGGGCCAAAGTTTGGATATAAATAGATTTTGATCAATGCTTGTAAAGTAAGAACATATTCTGGGACCACCATAAATGGATTTACTACTGGCTAATATAATATTTGTATGAGTTTTTAGATCAGTTATAGGTCACGAATAAAAATTCTGGATTGCAAAATGTTAATAGAGATTGATATGAATCCATCTGCAGTTGTAAATTACCTTTACCTTTTAAATTGATATGGTGAACTTCTTTACAGCTTTTTTACACATCCAGCAGATATCAAGCAACATCAGCATTTATTTGAAACTGTGTGTCTGGCCAGCTGATGAGTATTAGTACCATATTACCATAAAATATATTGCTTTTTAGCTGCTAATTGCTCCACTATGTTCACCAGATCATCTTTAACTGTGTTGGTCTGCTGAGAAGATTTTTTTCACTACAAACAGCTGCCTGTTGTGACCAAAAATGCCGATTACAGTGGCTAAAGTGAACTGAAACGGTAAAGTTGCGATGTGTGACTGTGGGTTTATTACTACAAGTGACCCCTTTCACATTAAAGCACTGCTTTCAGATTCTATATTGATACATTGTTATTCTTAAAATATGTATTATAGCTGCTATAATAAGTTACTAATGAATAGATTTGGGTCCAGATGACCTGTAGTCCTTTTACAGAAGCAAAGTGGTCTAACAGTCCTTCTGAAGGGGCTTCCTGATGTATAAAATAACTAGCTAATATGACAAAGCAAGCAAGTCATGCTGGGAAGGTATTTTCCACAACCTGGCACAAACTGGAAAGTTGTTCTTAATAAAGGCTTATAACAACGTATGAATCCTTTATGCAGGATAACATATTAGGAGTTGGTACTTTAAAAGTTAGGCTTTTAACTCTTGGTGTTTTAAAAAAACATATTCTATGGAAGAAGGGAGGAAGAGCAGTGGTAGTATTCACTCTTAAAAATAATAATGATGACAATACAAATAAAATACAAAGTTGGACAAATACATGAAATACATCTTAAAGTTGACATGATGGATGAATTTCATTTTACTGTGATAATCATCGCATAAGTCACATAGTAAATGAGAACATGACATATACTTTTGCACAGACACCTAAGCATATCAAGAGCGAGTGCTGTTGTACTGAATGTATTAATGACTGTGATTTGTTGCTGCACTTATCACAGGCCAGCAACTTTGTATCATATGCATTTATCTTTTTGTTTCCATTTTTTGTATCATATGCATTTATCTTTATGTTTGCATTTTTTGTGCAACCAGTGAAATAAGCGTCTGTTATTTTGGCTTTGGTGGCATGTGTGATTACGTTTACGGAATAAGGTAACATTTCACTGCTCCATCATTTCCTGCGTTCCAGAGTATTCAGCTCGGTCTTCTTAAGGGACTAAATGTCGATGTTAATGAAGTATCCACGCTTCTCTAAGTCCCTTTGTCCTCTTCTGACAACCATATATAATATAACTCAAATGTTATTTGTGTAAATATGTTCATGTTTGCAGCAAAGTTTCTTTACATTCTAAGATTAAAAGAAACCGTTAATGTAATCTCTACAACACCTGTAAAGTGAAATGATACATGTATAGTTGCAACACATTCTTACTCCCATCGCGTAAAATCCGGAAGCTTGGGTGGGTGCCTTTGGCGTCGTTATTGGCGCTAAAAGTCTCCTTTCGCATCATATCTAAACGCGTTTGGTCGGGACTATTGGCATCACTTTTTGACGCTCTGGGTCAGGACGTACGTTTAACGGACATGCGGCACAAGAACGGGACAGTTGGGTTTAGGAAAAGATCGTAAGTGGGCTTATAAAAAGGTATGTTTCTGTGACACGCAGGACAAGAATGGGACAGTCGGGTTTAGGAAAAGATCGTGGTTGGGGTTATGAATCTTTCAGTGACAAGTGGGACAAGAACCCGACACAAACCCCAGTCTCCTGGGTAAAAGTCCTGTGTTGTTTGACCCATCCACCACCCCAACCTGCCTCCCTACACGGCATTTCGGGCTTTCATACTACTTGCTGCCATTGTGGCTCTTAATACTACGTCATCATACAGCGCAGCGGAGCTACTGCTCTGACCGGTGCGTTCTATATACACGCTGAAGGGTGCTTCTTGCCTCGTATCTGACGCTGAGAGACACTGCCGAAGTGTGATAGTTAAAAGAACCAGTGATGTTGTACTCTACATCAGCACTCATTGAATCCCTCGGACTAAAAAATGCATGACAAGTCACTTGCAAGTCTCCGTTTTCACTTTCAAGATGTATAGCCAATCACTTGGTAAACATGCATATTTTAAGACAAATTGATATCTCATTCTAAGCATACATATTTAATTCATTTACATATTCATATATATATATAATTCACCACCTCCAAATGCTCCTTGTTCTTATTGACGGAATGGATGTCTTTGAATGGGTTTGACTTTGCACTTCCTGCTGCTGGAGCTAAATCCCCAAGCTCTTTTTAGTCTCCTCATGAGACAGCATCTAATGACACATTTAAATATTTATGTGTTGAAAGTTGTTTACCTCCCTCTCTGTGGTGTACTGTAGGGTGGACCAAGGGAAAGCTGACTCTCACTCCGTCCTCTTTGAGCAATGTTCTTTCTCTGTTGTTTTCGCTCCTTCCTTCACTTATCAGAGTTGGTGAATTAATGAAGGTGAAAAAGGGGGAGGCCATTGCAATTTAAATTTTTGCTGAAGAGAGGGTAATCTGGCCTTTTTGGGAGAGCAGGGGAGCGACTTGGATTTTTTTATATTAAAAAAAGATTAAATACTTACATAAGAAAGATGGCTGAATCTTTGCCAAGCGAGTCCCTAAAGGTTTTACGTTTTTCTGATTTGAAGTGAATGATAAATGTAGCAATTTCAATCCCGAATCCATAAAATGCAACATTTCGACAACCCGTACGAGAGATAAAGCACAGAAAAATTCAAAATATTATACAAACACTAAAACACAAAAGTGATAACACATTGACTGGGAAAATGTTTCAATTTCTGAAATGGTTAAAAATATACTACAATGTGTTGTTGTCATTACTTAGAATTCCTCATGAGAGAGACAAAAACTATGCACTATAGCTTTGAAGGAACAGTTAGACATGTTAGACCACCTCCTTTTTTGCCTTTCTATTTCTGATAATCATTATGATCTTTGGTGGTCGAAATGCAGCCACTCTGCTGCTGCAAAAATAATTTTGGAAAGGAACTTGTTTTGGTGGAACATTTGCAACCCGTAAAAGAATCCCCATATACAGTATTAAATTGTAATTGTAATTTATTTATTTGAACAGAGACAGTGCACAAAAAACATTAATTGTGCCAGGTTGTAGCAAATTGCTAATTTCTGCCCGTAGTCCCTGGGCAGGTAGATGACACATTAAAATACAGACAAAGTATTTACAGTATACAATACAGATACATAAAGTCATACAAATCTACAGATATTATTGTCCCCCAATCCTACCCCAAAAACACACAGTAATGTAGCACATCAATTGGAGGGAGCAAGTCTGCTTTGTTAACAACCAAATGAAGTTAAATGTTCACACAATACAGTAACGTGAGCTATTTAAAGGATAATTATTAAGGGAAACCCGTCTGTGTACAGAAGCAGAGTTCAGTCCTGGTCCTTGGACCACAGCCTAACTAGTGTCATAGTAATATACTGTGATCTACCATTCATTAGAAAAATGGACCATCACCCTCCCCATACATGTATTAAGAGTAAGACAATGCAAAAACACAGTTTTTAGTATTATTTACTGAAAAATTATATGCAGATTAAACAGTGTTAAAATGTTGGGATAAAATATAACTTGACAATATATTTTGTTACTGTATCAATGTAACAACAGTAGGGCAAACAGTAATTGGAGCTCAACTTAAACACACACACACACACACACACAAACTACATAATTGGTGTTGATTCAAATTATTTTAATATTAATCTCTGTAAATCTACTTGTTAAATAAAAAGTTGCCATAGGTAAAGCAGAGACTGTGTTGTTTGTATGAGAGGGAAAACAGAAAGCATTTACAGTAATGGTTCAACCTGTCTTTAAACTAAAGATGTTTCCATTTGGTTCCTTCCTCCATCTCAGTCTGAACAGCTGATCGATCCCATGGTCCCCCATATGTTTCTTCATCTACAAGACAGAAACAGATGTATTGCTAACACCAGTTTCCTTTAATTTTGGCTAATAGTGTTGCAAAAAAAAAAATCGCTCTGATTTGTTAGTATTTCTTTAAATTATGGAGTCAATGCTTTAAACCAATCACAATCTGAGGCAGCGCTAAGCCCAGGTTGCAGGAACTGTGCCTTTGCAAAATAGTGTCAGGAGGGAACTTGTTTTGGTGGAACATTTGCACATTGGGAGGGTGAGCCCTGGCAATGAAATGGCTAAAACCCCTCCAAAGATGCATTATTGACATATTTTTTGTATATCTTGCAACAATTCACCGCCTTATTGCACGATACAAAACCTTGTCAAAACTTGCCAATTTTAGGGTATAAGTTGCAAGCTGAGAGGTTGTTGTTGTTTCTGGTCGTGAAGGGGATTTTTGAAAATGATAACTAGGTAGCGGAAGGGGAGGATAATGCCATTTGAAATTTACGGCTAATGGCAGCCTTAAGCGTGATTTATGCTTCTGTGTTAAATCTACGCCATGGCTACATCCATATAACCTGACTCCGCCAGATGGATTGCTTTGCATTTGCTCGGCATATCCATCTGGGAACTTTCCGTTGGAGAACTTTTGGAAAGGGGCGGAAATACTGGTTAGCTGATTGGATGAACCATCTGTCTATCACCTAGTTGGTGATAGACGGGCCAAATCAACCAATCAGATCCACGAAGCGTATGAAAGTACAACCACAAGCCCGCCCCTGCTGCTGCAGGCAAAGCATAGCTCGTTAGCTCAGCAAGCAAGCAACATGTCGGTAAAGGATATTTGCTGTTTGTGTAACGAGAATTTAGGAATAAAAGTCACCATTTCAGGTTCACGGACCATATTCCAAAAGAAGGATCCAAAAGAAAAAAAGCATTAGCAAGCGGCTAACAGAATTAGGGCTACCGCTGTCTTAAAATACTGGTTAGCTGATTGGATAAACCATCTGTCTATCACCACCTAACCCCACCTCAAAACCAACGCTGATTGGCCCGGTCGTTTGGCTAACGGCTCCAAATTTTCTCTATCTCAAGATGCCAGACTGATCTGCGAGTGGAAAACTGGAGCTTGCCAGATCAGGACGGTCTCACGAGGCTAACATACATAGGCACGTGGAGATACCGACCCTACGCCGTAGCCTGACATGCACCTCTCAAAAAATTTAACTACACGTCGCGGCCGTGGCTCGGTCGCATTGCATTTCCCCCTATGCTTTTAGCTTAAAGCATTGCTGTGCCGCCTCATATGGCTGCTACTATGACTCCTGTAGACTCCTGTTAACTCTCAGATCACCAAGAGGAGGAATAACACTGACTTGGTTCAGAAGAGTTTCCTGCACTGAGGGGTCATTCAGGTCCACAGATCCATCAGACTTCAGTTCAACCTTCAACAGCCTGGTGATGGGAACTGCAGAATGAGACAAAAGTCAAGTGCTTTTAATGCATTATAAACAGCAACTACTTGTAGATCTACAGAAACAGATCAAAAAAACTTTTGTACGAAACATGAAAACAAAGCTTTTCAGTCATAAAAGGTTTGACAAAGATAAATCATTTATGTTTGATGACGTTTGAAATTATAAGTTGGTCATTTATTGGTCTGAAATTTGAATGCTTACCTGAACAGATGAATGGAAATTTTCTATCACAAGCAATATCGTGCCACCCTTGTACAGAACTCACAGCACAAAGTTCCCTCGTACCACCATTGGGCTCGCCAGCACTCCACATTCTGAGCGAAGCCTTGCTATGGTCAGACCACTTCCAGCCTTTTAAGTTATTGTTATACAGTCCAATCAATGCAGCTATGTCAGTGCTTGGTATTAAATTCCTCACACTTGCCCAGTCATCTACAGTCTCTATGGTCGCCAGATCAGCAAAATTCTCTCTACAGTAACTCTGAGCATCAGTCCAGGTCATCAACAGGTTCACGTATTGGTATTTTCTGGAGACACCCAGTGAATGTGGCAAAAGTGCTGAAAGAAAAAGAGTCCAGTGGCTGTTTATAAAAGCTTGTAAAACATATTCTTGAGCTAACATTGTGATTGAATACTAATCCATTAAAGACTGTTAATAATTCTGTACTAACCGAGAAGCAACACGATCACCAATCCTGTCTTGTCCATCACTGTTTTGTACAAATCTGCATTCATAATAATTTGAAGAATTACAAGCAAGGTAAGATAATATAAGCCTTTAGAGGGGAAAGTCAGTTATTGCACCAGCAGAAGGACAACAATAGTACATAGAGAAAGTAAAAAAAATAATGATATGAGGTTTATAAAACTAAATTAAGAATAGAAGTAAAAATAGAAACTATACAACAGCAATTAAAGACCAAATTATAAGGCAATAGTGCTGGTTTTGGCAGCAAAGTATAGTGTATGTAAACAGCATACACCAGACTAATATATAATAGGGTTAATTGATGATACTTAGTGATATGATACTTGGTCTGTATCAATATAGAAGATAATACAAATATGGTAAACATATACTACATAGTACATAGTATAATATGGTACATAACATAAAGCCATATACATATTAACATAATAGTATGGGCTATGAGTTATAATATAAGCTCTCAAAAAACATAACATAAAATACCATATAGTACAGAAATATAACAGACATAGAATATCAGATATAATATAGTATTGAGTGTAGTTGATAACATGTAATATCAAATAATACATACAAAATATATATAAACCAGTCCAACAAAAACAAATTTCAAAATGCAGTTGACGATGAGATTTATCCTATCAGGTCTTACCGTTGTGTTTTCACTGACGGGTTGTACTGACTGTAGGTGCCTCTTGTGATCCCTTCAGCTATAGAGATATTGACTTAGTAAAGAGTTGTCATCCTGTCTTCCAAAAAAAGCTGCATGGACCTAGACAACAGGGAGAACTCTCGATTCCTATACGTTAGGCATAATGTGACACGGTACAAAGGCGGACTCAAATGCACAACTAGGAGAGGTAGTCACAGGTAACAGGCTTTATTGTTCCAAGAACAAAATGCAGGCAAAGGTACAAAAAACGGCAGGCAAAAATCGTAGACAAGAAACAAGGCAAAAGGTCGAGAAACACTGGAAAAACAAACACTGGGAAAAAAACGCCGGAGAGAATGACTTTCGTTCAACTACAATCTGGCACTGGGAATGGGGACTGGGGAAGCTGACAACAAACAGGTGAAATACATTAGGGGCGGGGACGGTAATCAAACAGGCAGGAAAGCAGACAACGGGAGGAAGATAAGTGACCTGGGATAAGAATGACTGATGATTTCAAAATAAAACAGGAAGTGCAAATGAACAAACAAAACACAATAAAAGCAGGAACGTGACATAATGTAGAGCGAGCCGGATATTATTGCGAATTAGAACCCCAACAGAGGGATGAAGGACTTGAATCAGCCTGAAGGGGTCTATTCGCAATAATGACCGTCTCGCTCTACATTATCCTGCTTATTACACAGCTTATTACACAGCTTACTCATATAGGTATTACCAGCTGTTAACGCCTGTGAGCGCTCCTGCTGAAGCTAGGTTGCCTCTGTGAGTGAGCTAACCATGGAGCTATCTGCTCTGTTTGCACTGTTGCCATTAGCAATGTTAGCAGTCCCGGAACTGTAATATGCAATTACATTTTTTGGTTAAGGTGAGACACTACAGGAAAAAAACATTGTTTTTTTTGATGCACTATTCTGCTTCCATAACATGTCTTCTATCAGTGGAATGTTGTGTTTTCTAAAATGTCAATTTGTCTTGTCGTGCTTTCTGAAATGTTGTGTTTTGTGAAATGCCCTTTTGTCTTGTGAAATGTTTTTGTGTTTTGCTGTTGTGTTTCCTGAAAAAGTGTTGTGTTTTGTCCTTCAGGGCCACCGTAGAGAATCACCAGGAAACGCCAATCCAGGAGTAAAAGCCGGGGTGGCATGGCTTTCCCTTTAAGTTTCAAAAATAGAATTTTTTTTTTTCCATGTTTGTTAATCATTTATAGCCATTTACCATAGATGTCTAAGCATTTTGCAGTATTTCTGAATTAAATATTTTATCCCAAGTGCACATGAACGCAGCACAGAAGCTTGTAAGCAAGACCACCTGCAGTTTCTTCGTGTTCAAAAGTAAATATGGATGTACTCTCAAGCCACACTAATGTCTGCTTTTAATACTCCATGCATTCCAAAGATTCCCACATCGTCTCCCAGTCAAACCTCCATATTCCCATAAATCACAGAAACAAAAGGAGGAGAATGCCCTTTTCCAAACAAGCCAGGAGCAAGTACAGCAAATACAAACTTCCTAAATGTTGACAAAGATTTACATTTCATTCACAAATCTTTCTCCAGTCCTCTTCACTTTACCTCTGTTTATTGTACATAAATCCTGGTTGTGTGTATATTCCACATTTAGCTTAACAACTAAAGAGAGATTAAGATGTTTTTTTTGGTTTTTAAAGGCCAATTATGAAGAGTAACCTGTCTGTTTACAGAAGCAGAGTTTAATCCAGTTCCCTGGACCACAGCCTAACTAGTGTCACAGTAACTTATACTTTCAAGTTTACTGTGGTCTTTGCAAAAATGGACCATCACCTTCTCCCATGCATGCATTAAGAGTAAGACAACGCAAAACACACTACTTAGTATTCTTTGCTGATT
Source organism: Perca flavescens (assembly GCF_004354835.1). NCBI lineage: Eukaryota > Metazoa > Chordata > Actinopteri > Perciformes > Percidae > Perca > Perca flavescens. The sequence continues at coordinate 26,019,899 of NC_041344.1, forward strand.
ATTCATATGCAGATTAAACAGTGTTAAATGTTGTGATAAAATAGAACTTGACAATTTACTTTATAAAACAGAATTAATAGGGTTGGCACAACAGAACCGTTTTGTAAGAAGTACCAATATGACAACAGCAGGTCAAACAGTAATTAGAGCTCAACTTAAACACACACACACACACACACAAATCTCTGTATATCTACTTGTTAAATTAAAAAAAGTTGCCATAGTTAAAGCAGAGACTGTGTTGTTTGCATGGTTCAGCCTGTCTTTAAATTGAAGACTTTCCCATTGGCTTGCTTCCTCCATCTCAGTCTGAACAGCTGATCGATCCCATGGTCCCTCATATGTTTTTTCATCTACAAGACGGAATACAATTTGTCATTGACACCAGTTTTCTTTAACATTGGATATAAGACGTAAGACATCTCTGGACATAAGATTTTTTTTGGTTGACCCTGAATCAAGCCAAGATACGTGATACTGTACGTGAACTTCAAGGGTTCAAGGTTCTTACACACCTAATCATGCAAATGCAGGCCACATATTGCTTGGAACCAATAAAAAAAAATACGCCACTGAAATGGGGAAACCTAATTGAGCGAGTTTCCTAGTTCTAAAATCGAATAGACCATTCATGACCTCTGTGTTTATTTTGGCTACAGCCCTGAATCTGGAACCAGATTCAAATTAGAACCATTTCTTAAAGGGGAACTCCACATGATGCACTTGGGAAAAAGTTGTATAAAGCCTTTTGAAGCTCCAGAGAGAGCTGTTTGATGAACTGCCTCAAGTGATGTCACTTGAACTGTCAGTGGTGAGTTGCATTATAGGTAGTGTAGGCAAGAGCAATTAAAGATGAAAGAAAAGTTAGAAGATTGTGTGAAATACAAAACTCAATAAGCTGTGCTTAAATGCATAAAACAAGGAGATTATCAACTGCAATGCCTTTAAAAAATACAAATGGATTGGATTGGAATTGGTCTTTGCAGTTTAATTTAGTTCACACTCTCCTGTCTAACTACTGTTCAATTGAAAGCTTAAAGGCAAATATTTGATCCTGAAACAATATTGAATAAAACAAGCTGCAACCAAGATAACATACTTATTATTTAGTATCTAGTAAATACTTTTTGTTGGAAAAGTGTGATTAGTGCTTGGAATTGGAGAGTAAGTTTGTTTTCTAAACAGATCCTCAGATCATTACAGGTAAACTTTTAAATTAATATATAGATATACAGTGAACAAACACAAAACCATACCTAGAGATTGGCATGGGGTACTTTCCATAAAATCATCTCTCAATGCAAACCAAACCAGCTATTAGGCTAACTGAAATAAAACCATGCCAATCTCTAGGTATGGTGAAGGGTATGTGATGATGTGGGGCTATTTTAATTCCAAAGGCCAAGGGGACTTTATCAGGATGCATAGTATCCTGGATCTATGAAATAACTGGCCTTTAAAAAAAAAGATCTGCCTGCCTCTATGGGAATTTAACATAAGTACTTACTTATGCCCCTTGTATTTTAAGGAAGAACATTTATTTATTAACGATACATTATTCATTCACAAAGAAAATTGGTGTCATTAAAGGTTGGATTTTTCCTCATTTTTTAAATTAAGGTATTTTTTTTAGAGAAAATCCCGCACACTGACCATTACGCAAGCAATAATTTATTACTTCGAAGGTCTGAGACTGAAACGTTGTATTTTTCTAATAAATTATTGCTTGCGTAATGGTCAGTGTGCGGGATTTTTTCTAAAAAAAAATTTGATCTGCTACTCTTGATCATATCCTACGCACCTGCCCAACAAAAGAGGTGTGCAAAAAAAGTTTTCTTACGTTAAATTAAGGTATTAAGATCAATTTCCAAAAGATGATTTTTTTATTCCTCTTTTTAATCAACTTTAGCATGGGTTCATAAACTTATGAGTACCACTGTAATTGCTAATGTCAGCATGCTAACATGCTGATGATTGGTATATTATATACCCTGTTCACTACCTTTGTTTAGTATGTCAGCATGCTAACATTAGCTAATTTGACACAAAGTACAGCTGAGGCTGATAGGGATGTCATTAGTTGTGTGTTTGTTCACTGTATATCTATATAATTAATTGTAGTGATATATTTAAAAGTTTACCTGTAATGATCTGAGGATCTGTTAAGAAAACTAACTTATTCTCCAATTCCAAGCACTAATCACACTTTTTTAAATTAAGGTATTAAGATCAATTTTTATTCCTCTTTTTGGTCAACTTTATCATGTGTTCATAAATTTATGAGTACCACTGTAGCTTAAAGCATTGCTGTGCCTCCGTACAGCCTCATATGGCTGCTAGCATGACTCCTGTAGACTCCTGTTAACTCTCAGATCACCCAGAGGAGGAATAACACTGACTTGGTTCAGAAGAGTTTCCTGCACTGAGGGGTCATTCAGGTCTACAGATCCATCAGACTTCAGTTCAACCTTCAACAGCCTGGTGATGGGAACTGCAGAATGAGACAAAAGTCAAGTGCTTTCAGGGCATTATAAAGAGCAACTTCTTGTAGATGTAGCAATGTAACATCTACAGAAACAGATACAATAAACTTTTGTATGAAACATAAAAACAAAGCTCTTCAGTCATAAAGGTTAATCATTTGTGTTTGACGACATTTCAAATTAGAATTCGGTTAATTATCAGGATAACATTTGAATGCTAACCTGAACAGATGAATGGAAGTTTGTTACCACAGGGAACATCATTCCACCCATTCACAGAACCAGCAGCGCAAGGTTCATTTGCACCACCATTGGGCTCGCCAGACATCCACATTCTGAACGAAACTTTACTCTGGTCAGACCACTTCCAGCCTTGTAAGTCAAGATACAGTCCTATCCATGTCCATGTGTAAGTGCTTTGTAAGAATATTTTTCTCACACTTGCCCAGTCATCTACAGTCTCCATGGTCACCAGGTCAGCAAAATTCTCTCTACAGTAACTCTGAGCTTCCTTCCAGGTTTTCAGTAGATTTATGTATTGGTATTTTCTGGAGAAACCCAGTGAAAGTGGTGATAGTGCTGAAAGAAAAAGAGAGTCCAGTGGCAGTTTACAGCAGCCTGTAAAATGTATTCACCCCCTAATTTAGTGACATATCTTATGTTATGCTCATCCATGATAGATATGTTAATAATTATGTACCAACCTAGAAGCAACACGATCACCAATCCGGTCTTATCCATCACTGTTTTTTTTTTGTTTTTTTTACAAATCTGCAATCAAAGTAATTTAAAGAATTGCAAGCAAGATAAGATAATCAAAGCCTTTATAGAACCCAAGCAATAGTACAGATAGAGACATTTAAAAACAGAATAATAGGTATATAAAACTATATAAAATAAGAATAGAAGTAGAAATAGAAAGTATACAAGAGTAATTCAAGACAATATAGCAAAGTATAGTGTATGTAAACATACTTGATGTATGTAAGCATACACCATAAAGATTGTTAGTCATTTGATACTTCGCCTGTATCAATATAGAAATAAAATACAAATATAATATAGTACATAATCTAACAATGCAGTATACATATTACCACCATGGGGTATAAGATATATTATAAGGTGAAAAATAATAATATAGTATATAATTTAGTACAGAAATATAACATAGACATAAATTATCACTTATAATATAGTACTGAGTATAGTAGCCTATACAACAAGAAATATTTAGTAATGTATAAAATATACTTACAAATACAACAAAATGCCAAATAAGGAACGATCACAATGAGTCAGATCTTATCAGCTCTTACTGTGTTTTTCCTGACCGGTTTGGAATAAACAAAGGTGACTCTTGTGAGTCCTTTAGCTTGACCTTAATATGCAAACATTTGCAAAGCACTGTGTGACATCCTGTCGTCTAATATCAGCTGCATGGACCTATACAGACAATATATATAATATAACAGACAATGGGGAGAACTCAGAAGCCTATACATAAGGGAAAATGTAGAGCGAGCCGGTTATTATTGCGAATTAGAACCCCGACAGAGGGATGAAGGACTTGAATCAGCCTGAAGGGGTTCTATTTGCAACAGTGACCGGCTCACTCTGTACATTATCCTGCTTATAGTTTATATCCACGACGTTCCACTTCTGGGATTTTTCTGGTGCCGCAGGAAATTCCACGGGATGTCCGTTACTTTCCGCTTTCTTTGTGTTGTAATTTTAAACTCCTGTCGGTTTATGAGGACTATGGTTAACTGACCAAGTCCCTGATGTGAAAGCCCCCTTAGTGCATTATATTCCATTATATTTTTCTATTTTAATATTGGCACCTGCCTCCTGAATTTTGGGTTTTTCGTCACATAAATATAGACGTTTTCACCATATATTGGTGAATGTAAATTCATCAGAATGCAGGAAATTAAGTGTTTTTGACGCTCAAAATTTCCTTCAACAGATGCCCAGGGGGATCACAGTTTCCCTCCTTGCAAGCGTGGATGTGCAGTGTACAGTATGGACTACACTGCATGAACACACCTGGTTTAAACCAAGCCACATTCATTGGCTTAACTAACACATAAGCATCTTATGTTGCCTTTTTAAGAGTGGGATAACACTGCTTTTGTCATTTTATTTGCCAAAAAGTGTGGTTTGTAGAAAGGTCCATCACACAGGTTTACTGTGATATGATATGGAGATCAGTGTTATTTTTACTGTGTATTAACAGTGTGGTGTATTTAGTAGCGATGCTGTAATGTTGTGTGGTAAGGAATTTGCTGACGCTGTCCTTGATTATAAAGGTTTATTTACATCAAAGAATTCAGCATCAATTTACAAGCTCTGAAGAGCCCGGAGAGGACCACACCCCGATTCTCTGAGTGGTCCTCTGCTGTTAACACATGGTATATCTATACTTCATAACTTAGGGTGGGATCAATAATTGACCAATGGCTACAAGCCAACTGGCCTTCTATTCAACAAAGACATCTCTATCGCGGGGGCCCCTCTGATAACACTTTCCAGATGTTTCCAGAGAGGTGTCCTCCGAAAGTAGGGTAAAGTTATATAGAAAATACAAGTTATATAGAATGGTCAGATACAATAGGATGATAATATACTTCAACAGCTGAGAGGCTGTTTTATTATTTAATGTATTTGAGTCAATATGATTATTATGAGTATTAGCATTTTAAAATGATACTAACTTTCCACAGCTAGAGAACCTGCCAACATAATGTTATTTAAATAAGGTTTGCATGTCACGGAAGTGAACTTGCAAATGATGGCTTACCATTTTCCCTGTTTCAAAGACTTTTATGGTATTGAGTGATGGAAGTGCAGCGAAGTTTTAAACCGTGCTCGAGTCACACGGACAAGGGGGGGGATGATGGGTGTACAAAGCACAGGGTTTTGACACCAAAAACCAGGGTTCATATCCAGAATCCTGCTTGGGGTTAAATGTATGTAGAAGATTGTGGTTTTGGTTTAAAATAAATAAGTAAATTCAGTCTTGTGCATTAAGTGAACCTTTGCAGTATTTAACGAAGACCATAATCTTTCCCTAACATTAACTAAGTGCTTTGAGTGCTTTAACAGATAACACTGACCACGTTTACATGCCCTTTAAGCCCTTATTCCGAAAAAGACGATATTCCGACTAAGCTGTTTACAAGGGTAATGAAAGTGAATATTCCACTAATATTCCCGTTTACATGTAGCTCTGCCAAATAGGATTTATTTCAAAGTTCTCCAGCGGTGGTGGACTTGTCGGACCGTGCAAACACAGCGTCCCTCTTTCATTCCTTCAATCAGCTTCTTGAAAAGGTCGGGGTAGCGATGTTTGCGCATATCCACAAACCTGTTGATATCCTTTGATGTTTAAAAGTAGCTGTGTTTCTCCAACCATAGCAACGCACAGAGCTGACCATAAGCTGTAAACAGGCAAGAGGCCGTAAACTGCTGTAAAACCCCCGATGGAGACGCATATTCCAAATGTGCTGTATACATGTCCAAACAATGCCTCTAAAACCCGAATAATACCGGAATATCTCACACGTCTTAATCGGAAAATGCTAAATTCGGAAAAAGGCCTTATTTGGAATATCCAACCAGAATATGCTGTTTACATGACCTGTAAATTCTGAATATTGACATATTCGGAATAACAGTGGAATATTGGTGTGCATGTAAACATTCTCAATGTTAATCAAGCCTTGGCATACATTGTCGGGAAAACAAATGAAAATATTGTTAGTGAATGTTTTGCATATTGTTTGACTTTGCACGGTGTTGCAAATTCTAGGACACAGGGTTGAAACACTGTTGTTGACGTCTTAATCTTAGCATGTGTGAATGGGTGTGGACAGTGTCATGCAAGGGAGGGGAGAAGGAAAGTTAAGTTAACTCCAAATACCTAAACAGATATGGGCCCTACATACTCCAGACGTTCGAGCATAAGCACTGTCACAATGTAGTCTTCTGAGTATGTTAGAAAGTATTCACATGTCATCACATGGACATATGGACTCAAACAGTATACAAATCCATTAGGCTATTTCGAATACATCTATTTGTTGTTTGCTTTTATTCACATTAAAGTTTGAATGCATTATCCGTGTGGGTGCAGGGATGTATATGCAAGTCCTGGAAAGAATTACAAGGAAATTGGATTCCTACTTGTCCTTGGTAAGATATGCATGAGTAAGAAAAGAATAAAAAAAGAATCAATCCCCTAAATAATGCTCAAGCAGGACCAGAGTGCAACCAGCATGTTTTACATATAGAGCATATCCCATTTGTACTGTATGGCAACTGAAAGTTTTAAAAAGAAGAAGAATGTATTTGCTGAAAAGGAACTGGGAATGCATTTTTTTTTTTTTTTTTTTTTTTTTTGCTCACTGTTTTCCCTGTATCAGCTCCCTGCCAATATGGTAATGTTTCTGGTGGCTAAAGCTTTTTAAACTAAATAACTACAGAATCAAACCATCCCCACTCTTTGATTCTGTATATGATAAGTGATTGATTATAGTCATTAGCGAGATAGAACACTGAGCTCTGCTCTGAGCTCAAACTAATTGTGGTCTGCAAGGCTGGAAGTTCTTAGCAATCTGACTCAGGTAATTATGCTGCGCTTTCATTTTCCCTCTGAGGTCTTGCAAGAGTCTTGTAGCCGCATGCTGAAATGACCTGGCATTACTGCTAATCTGTCCTCCAAAGCCACAGCTATACTGCTCTCTCTCTCCTCTAATAACACTCATTTGTTATCCTCTCCCTCACACTATAAGTTGAGGAGAGATTCACTCTGTGGGAATTAGTCTAAAAAGTGAGGCATTGAGGACACAAGTCATCATTAGGGCATAACAATTGGGAGTAATCCAAATTCAAAGAGAAGGACAGTAGTGCAGGAAGGGATCAAACTCACAGGACAAATCTCTCCAAACTAACACAGCGTGTCTCCAAATGTTAGGATTATCTCTGAGAGTGCAAAAGCATTACAATTTAGGCTGAGATCACAGCGTGCAGGATGTATTACTACGATCAAAGCTCACAAATCTTACAAGACAATCTGTAGCAAAAACGATGATGCACACATTGAAGATTTTCCATTGTGCATTCATGATTTAAATAATACTTTTTGTTGTCAGTTTGAAGAAATTCAAACTTAAAGGTCCCATATAATGCTCAGTTTTAGGTTCATACTTTATATGGGATTGCTCCGTTGCCGTCGGAAATTCTGCCTTTCTGTATGAAACGCCAATTTGTATTCCGTTTTTGCGTGTTATCAAGACGCATAATCGCATTTTTGTGTGTATATCAACGCAAATCAGCCACTGGTAGGTTGGGGTGGCGGATGGGTAAAACACAGGACTTTCACCTGGGAGACTGGGGTTTGCGTGTGGTGATTTTTCAGCTGTTTTTTTTTTTAAATTTTTTTTTAATAAGCCTTACCCAATGTTTCTTTTCTAAACCCAACCATTTATTGTTTTCCTAAGCGTGTTTTCGTTGTTATTTTCCGTGTTTTTGTCACTGTTTTGTTACTAAAGCCTTTCCCTGTGTTCTTTCCTAAACCCAACTTTTTTTTTTTAATAGTACGTTGCGTTCTCGCGATAACACGCAACGTGGCGAGGCCATGTGGTTGGTATGTTTACATCAGCTGTATACAGCGTAGGCCTACACGTGGATAGCTGAAAATGCGTACAATAACACGCCATTTTGCTTTATGAAAGTGGCGTGTATATTTACGCAAAGTCATGATGCCATGTTGGTCACCTTCCACTTTCTTTGTGTTGGAATTCTAACCTCCGGTGGATTTCTGAGGACTATGGTTAACTGTCTCCTCAGATCTCTGCAGGGTAAATCCAGACAGCTAGCTAGACTATCTGTCCAATCTGAGTTTCATGTTGCACGACTAAAACAACTTTTGAACGTTCCACCAAAACATGTCCTGTCCCGAGGCTATTTTGCAGCGGCTACGTGGTTCCGTCGGGCGCTTAGCACCGCCCAAGACAATTGTCATTGGTTTAAAGAAATGTCAATAAACCTGAATACATTTCTCTCCCATCTCCGCAGTGCTGTGGAGGAAGGTCTGGCAAAGCGAGACCATCCTGTTTATTACACGGTTTATTACACAACTACTCATACAGGGGTTACCCGCTGATAACGCCTGTGTCCCGATGTCAGGACGGCAAATTTTACCGCCGATGAGCTGTAGCAATAATGATGATGCACACATTGAAGATGATCCATTATGTATTATTAATGATTTAAATAATTTTTAGTTTTCAGTTTGAAGAAATTCAAACTAAAGGTCCCATATTATGCTCAGTTTTAGGTTCATACTTGTATTTTGGGTTTCTACTAGAATGTTCAAAACATGATACAGTACTGGAAAATTACTTCCCTTGGGTTGGGAGCTTCTTCCCCAAACAAAGATGTTCAGATATTTCAGGACCTTGCTCACGAGTGAGGGCAAGATAAGTTCTGGTAAAGAGAGTGTTGAGCTGAACGCGAATAAGTGCATGTTGTGTTCAAATGCTGACCTATGGTAATGAACTCTGGATAGTGACCAAAGGAATTAGATCACAGATACAAGTAGCAGATCTAACCTTCAGTCACAGCATCGGGGCAGGAGTTTGATGTAGACCCAAGGCTCCTTTTCACTGAATGGTGGAAGTGGTTTGGGCATCTGCTTAATGGTATGCCTTCCTGTTGAGTTATTTCAGGCATGGCCATCTGGGTTCCCAAAGAAGACCCAGTGCAGACCCACAACATGTTTGAGGGATTACTTATCATGTATGTTCCGAGAACATCTTGAGATACCCCAGGAGGACTATGTATTGGTTGCTTTTAGCCCATTTCTACTACAGGAACTTTTCAAGGGGCTCACTTAACCACTTTAGGAACTTAAAAAGCCAACCTGCGTTTCAGTCACAGAAACTAGTGCAATGGCCATACTTCCTGGCCCTCAAAAAGGTCCCTGCTCTGGGAATAGTACTTCTGGATGGCCCAGGAACTATTGTGGCAGGAGTTGGAGCACGGAACGTCACTTACTGGCCAAACACAAATCTTGAGGCTGCTACAACTTGTGTACAGCTGAATTCCCAAAGAAATGAAGCCAGTAGAAGGGCTATTAGGAAGCGGGTCGGGAGCAGGTTAAGTTGGAGATCAGAGATCAACCGGTGTAAAAGCACCGCCTACTGACCAATCAATAGGTCGATTGATAACGGCGTCACCGTTCTTATAGAAGATCAGGCGGAGCTCGGTGCAGAGAGAGAGAGATGGGGAGAGAGGGGTGCGCTCATAAAAGTTAAAACATTTAGAGACCAACAACCCGTTAACCCGGGTATTTTTATGAAATATAGCCTATGTATTTTAATGGGAGGGAATTACATATCGGCTTCTTGAGCCGTGTGTCGCCAATGCGCACATCGGTTTGAATTATGTTTTTATATTTTTTATTTGCTCTCACGATCGCTTCCCACTGCCAGGGTTGCAACTGAAATTATAGGCTAAAGCAATGACAGTTTATGGAAAGCCCAAGTGTAATTATGGCCAGATCTTGGTCCTGACTGATGGGGAAGTGACAGAATCTATAGCGTTGGCTATTTATTTATTTTTTTGCCAGCTTTCCTTTCTGTTTTAGGAAGCAGCAACTGTATTGCGTTTTCCCTGGAAAACCGAGTCTGTGTCCTTCATATTTATGTAAAATTATAATTTGCTCTTCTTATATATAACATGCGGCTCTGGTAGATGTTTGCGATTGGTCGTGGTGCGCAAACACCGCCTCTTTTATGTGAACGCGCCCGACTCTAGACTGAACAAACCTGGGTTGATTGAACTAGTTGATAACCACCTTCGTGACACCGGTTATCCGGGACCGCAGTTGTTAGGGTTAGTGAAGCCGGATTACTGAAAGAAATCCAGGCCATGTTGATCTTGCTTCGTAGTACAGGCCTCTGATGTCAGACAATTATCCAACTATATTTGTATTGATTGAGGGAAAAAAAAATGCGGGTTAATAGAAATCCTCAAGCTACTGTACGATCTTGTCACTTCCTCAACATGAATGAAACATGGTGTAATTGGGTTCAAATTTTAAACCTCACCACCACCCCCATCACTAGCTACACAGACATTTGCAGCAATATTTCTCTTATGACATCAATGCAATTACCCCCGCGCCAGATCATCTCTTGCATCTGCCATCTTACAGATGTCAGGGCGCCTGCAGCATTTTGCATTCTATTCATGACAATCCTGATCATTTGTTTATGTGCAGATTTTTCAGTGACCGAGGGTACATTATTACACATTGTCAGAGGCACCCCTAGAACTGTACATCATTTGCTATATTACAATGAATTATGTATTAGTCTAATGTATTAGACTGTGCACGTGTGCATGGTCTCGCAAGTTGGTTGTGTGGACCACAGCAGAGGAATGCTAATGGCCTTCTCTACCGCTGCCTCTTGACAGTGGACCATTTTGTGGTAATCGTTGATGGTGATGTTTTTCTTTCGCCGAGGACATGCGGGCAGATGCGCAGCACAAACATGGACATCACGAGGGCTGTGGTCACATTTGACTGATGTTAATGGCACATTGTTATGTTCACACTGTGATCAGTATTAAGCGAATTATTCACTCAGTGTATTGCATTGCACTCAGCAAATTGTGTACACTTAAGACAACACAATAGTGAACAAACTGAATGCCCTTTTGTCAGCTTTAAAATGTAGCAATATTTCAATTACATTATTCAGTTGAGGAAAAAAACAAAAACAAACTGAGAAAAGGCCGGGATCCAATTAGGTTGTAATCCTTGAAATGATTTAGTTAAGTCATTTATTATTTATATATGTTATAAGACTCTATGTTTATATGGTGCTATACAGCCATGGTTAAAGTCTTTCCACTCTATGCTCTTACAGACTGTCAGTCACCCAGTGTTTAGTAATTAATTATCGTGGATTTTCTGTGGTTTCTCGGAAAATACACTTCTTTGATTAAAATGTTTGTATTGGTATGGTAGTTGGTCTCGTTTGTTCTTTATAAGCTGGATAAGATAAGATAAACAAATAAAGATACTACACTAGATAGACGTCATAGTAGCTGCCTTTCACTTTTAGAGTAGTACATGTCTTCACCACCCTACTATTGGAATGAGGATCTAAGATCACAGGTTTGTTGGGAACAAAAATTCCATTCAGGACACTTTTCAGTGTTTAAGCCAAGCCAAAGCAATAATCACAAGTGTTGGGTAATAAGGCTTAGGTTGTTGCAAAGATGAGGTTGCATTACTTTTAGGGCATTTTCACACCTTGTTTAGTTCGGGATGAATCGAACCCTGAAGTGTTTACCCCCTGGGTGCGGTTCGTTTGGGCAGGTGTGAACACAGCAATCATACTCGGGTGCCCACCAAAACAACCGGACCGAGACCACCTCCTGTTACAAACAAACTCTGGTACGCTTCTGTGAGAAAGTCATCCGATCTCATTTCTGATTCAACTACCAGGTGTATGCCGCAAGTTTGAGCTAAATGGCTCCTGTAGTCAAGTGTGGTTTGAAATCTCCGATGTGGCGGAGCATGCAAACTGTAGCAGCTTGCAATGTTTCTCTCACAGAAATTAATTTGCAATCAAGCTCACCGCTACTTGCATGTCTGTGGTCAAACCGGCAGCCGCTTAAGTTGGAGACAGACACGGGCAGAGTGGGGATGAACATCTCAAGAAGAAGGGTACCACAAATGAACAATGAGCTTCGTCTTAAATGTAAGCACATGCATTTTACAATATGTTTTTTTTTTTTTTTTTTTAACAGCAGACACTTTCAGATATCATAGTAGAAAAAGTCCAGGTGCTCCGACTAACGATGACCATGTTCTATTCAAGTGCCTCAGTTAGCCATGACAGTGAGCCAGCCAGCATGCACAATACCAGGACTCTGAAACTGGAGCAGCTACATTTAACTTTAATATTTACACATGTGCTTTTTTTTTTACTGTGACATGTCAAAATGTGTTCTGTGAAAAGACCGACCCCTGTTGGGAATCCTAGGAAGCTTAGGAACCTAGGAGATTCCTTCCAAGACCTTTTTGTGACTTTTGTGTTATCGTGTTGCTTTCACCAGGGGCTAGAGCGTATCTCTCTGGATAATTCAGGATTTGTTGTCAAGTACATAATGACAGGAGGACTTGTCATGTGACCTGGCAATTGTAGTTTTTCTTTGTCTTGTGCAACAATCCTCGCCGAAAGCTTGAAAAACCTCACTTCTTACATCTTCAGCGAGGGCCTCTGGCAGGCCCCACTGACACAGATTCCATCTCCTGCTCTGTATTGTCACTTATTTCCTGCCGCTGCGAGACCCGGTATGGAACTTTGTATGTGTTCAAGGGTGATGAAATGATTTGACAATGCCTCCCTTCACTGCTTTCAGAATATCTCCTTTCAAAAACTGTCCTCTGCCTTGTTCATCTTTTCTTTTCTCTTCGCATTTTTCTGGCTACATTTTTGGTCTGCGTGTCAGGTGCTGTAGAGGCCTGCGAAGACATTCCAGCTCCAGTGGCTTCTGCCTCATTACTGGATTCCCCTTTTTGTAATCCTTACTTGATGAAAGCGTTTGCTAAATCAACAACAGATACAAGCAGTCAAGCTTGTCTGTTTGGTTAGCTTAAAACACCATCCAGCGGACGCTGTCTGGATGACAAGCCCATTTTTTCATTCTTTCCCTTTTAGAAAAGTACATTGTTGGAGCTTCTGTTAAAGTTTTAGAAAGTAGGTTCAACATCAAGTGTCATTTATGGGAGCTGAAAATTGTGTTTAGCCTCACAAAATGATTGCCAGTTGCATCATCATCTGGTGCAATCCCCTTTCCAGGTCTGCATTCCACACAAAGTAGAGATGTCAAACAGATTACTTGCTATGGATGAGAGGATTTAACCATAAAAATAAACAGACACCAGTTACAGCGTGTGTCACTTCCTCATTCACAGTCAATACTCTATTGTGAGCCTACGAATTGTTATCATTTTGCATCATCACTCACATTTGTAGTGTTGCAGAACTGTGTCATTTCGCATCTGTCAAAGGCGAAGCATTGCGCCATTTTTTGTGTACATGCTAGGGATACTACTACTTCATTTTTCAGTTTAGTTTTTTCTTAAAAGTTATGACTCGTTGTTGCCTAATTTCCCCTTCTGCTATTTAGACTTCTTTTGTTGATAAAACTCATTACTTTTGCATTGCCCATCCAGTATTTTCTATTTTCCACCAGCAAATGTTAGCATGCTAACCAAGATATTGACCATGGTGAACATTACAGAGTCTCTGCTAAGCGTCAGCATGTTAGCCTTGTCACTGTGAGCATGTTATCTTGCTGATGTTAGCGTTTAGCTCACTGCACTAGAAACGCTAGCTTAGCTTTAGACTCTTATGCAGTGTTTGCGACGTTTCGCCTCGCGTCACTCGCACAAGTTTGCCCGCTGGAACATATAAGGATTATTTGTGTTTATTTGCGTTACTCGTGCTAGACACGCCAGTGTAGCTAACAATGTTTCTTTCCGTCATCAACCATGGCCGAGAATAACCAGTATTGCTGCTTTGTACCGGTTGTGGAAGTTCCAGATACGTTGGAAAACAGCGTTGTGTCTGGGCTCATCACATCATCCGGAGGAACACACAGCTCGAAGAAACTGCGTCTGGATGACTGCCGCTTCCAGCGCTATTTCAGATACGATTTTGCTGCGATTTAATTGCAATGAATGGATCAAATGGATGCCAAAATCACTACATTGCGATGCCGATTTGTAGAAAGTGTCATTTCATGTGACAAGCAAACAACTTTTAAAATGCTTGTTTTCTGAATGGAGTTTTGGATCGATCAAGGCTATGCTACGCAGGAGACAGCATCAGATTAATTTCTCGCCCAAGTTGAAAAATTCCAACTCGTCGGGCTCTTATTTTGACACACTTGCGATTTGTGTTCCGTCTTTCTTTATTCTTCAGTTCAAAACTGAATAATGACAAAAATGAATTTGAAAAACAAAACAAAATTGGGCTATTATTTAACTTTGGTTTTCGCGTTTGTTTTTTTATTTAGACTTCAAAAAAACAGCTCTCTTTTTTTTCATTTTTGGTTTAAAATGAATGCTTGACTAGAAGAATAGCAAATTTAAAATGAAATACATGAACCTATTTGTGAAATTAGTTATTTTCTATGTCCCTTCCTGATAACACATACACATAGTCCCTATTCCTATAAGCATTTTCTCAGGCGGTTGGAGCAGAGGGTCAGCCATGTTGCAGGCAAGCAGTGAAGCAGTTTTTTAGGGGTTCAGTGCCTGAAGCAAGACATGCCATAAATGTGATGTGGTTCTCTCTCTCTCTCTCTCTCTCTCTCTCTCACACACAGTGTGATGCGTCTGTCTCCCTCTGGCTGTCAGCTCTAGGTGAGACAGGTGACGGCTGTTTTTCTTTTTTTATATCCAACCATATGGGCTGGTATATCCAGACAGAATGATGACACATATCTCCATGGAAACGCTGCTATATCTGTCCTGAACACAAATCTTGTCTCTCTCTCTCTTTCTCAGGAGATTGAAACCCCTTGAATGTCCAGGCCACTGCATGTAAGATCTGCATACAAACTGTTCCCTTTCCAACCACGGCACACACACACACACACACACACACACACACACACACACACACACACACACACACACACACACACACACACACACACTACTTAATAAATTGTGTTCAGCTACTGGCCTGCTGTGCCCCATGGGTCAGTGTGTGGAGCAAAGAAGCATTAATCATTCTGTGGGAGTGTGTAAGCAAACACTCCCTGAGTATCAGGACCCTGTGTGTGTGTGTGTGTGTGTGTGTGTGTGTGTGTGTGTTTGTGTGTATTTGTACAGTATGTCGCCTTTTTCTGGGTGTTTAACGGTGTTCATGCGTCTGAGGTAAATGTCGATCGACCTGTCTGCCTGCCCTCAGGCCTCTTTCTCCATCTCCATCCCCCTGTAAGGCCAGCCTGTATCTCTTCATCACAGCTTTATTGCTTTCTCCTCTCCTCCTTCCATTCCACTTTCCTTCTCTCCACTTCCCTCTCATTTGTGTGAGGCTTTGTGTACCTTTGCGTTCCCAGTTTTGCCCGTATAATTCATTTCACTCGCTCATCTCCTCCCTTTTTTTCCCCCTTTTTTCACCCTCCTTCAATCTCACTCCCTCACATGCATTATATATTAGCTGTGGCTTGTCAGGGCTCCGGTCCTGTGTAATGGGAGACAGGCAGGGCAAATTGCGCAGCGTCACATTAATTTGCCGTGGCTAACTGTTCGTACACCGGAGCAGAAATCAATGTGCCACCTCCAACCTTTATCTCCCCAGCGCCATTACCGCTAACACGAGTACACCAGTTGCCCTTTCCAGCACCCACGGTTTCTTTTGTCTGCCAGCCCATGCTCACATTGCCAGAGTATGTCTCTAAGAGTTTTTCCTCCTGCAGAACATTCTCCTTTCTAACCAACAAACCATTTCTCACATCAGAATCTTTCATTTTGCCATGCCATCTGTGTCAGTCTGTTGGTTCTTCCACCACTTTGGTCCACACTGAAATATCTCCACAACCATGGCATGGTATGTTTTACAGAGAGCAGGTAAATACCTCTGCTTCACTTAGTATACTTTCTCTCATCAGAAAATTCTTCACAACTCTCTATGTATGTTTTTTCTTCTTCATTATGCTTCAATTGTCAGTCGCATCCTCTCACACCTTCAAAAAATAAAGATAATTTAGTTTCCCCGCACTGCGAATGATCAAGGAAAGCAAACAGCATTGATGTCCAATGTTCTTGTCATCCTGTCCCTCGATGAAATCAAAGTGGTTGGAATGCATTCACTGAGATAGACTAATTACGCTGAAAACAAATACGTACTGAAAAAGTATATTTTCCAACCTCATTCGACTAGAAACGAAACTCATTACGCTCCTTAATAGGGAAAGAAATATGATCACTGTACCTCACTCCCAGCCTTGATGTTTTTGCTCATTGTAAGGTCCATGTCTGTGTGCTTTGTGCGTGAGAGCTTTTCAAGTGTGTAAAGTATGCATGTCGTGTCCTTCAGCGGGGCTCAAAAGAAATGTTTTTGATGAAGTAAGCATCAAACACCTAGGCTCTCCACATGCCCTGCTCATCAATAAAAGCTTTTAATCGGAGAGAATTGCATGAGCGGCAGGGAAGTATTTCAGCTTCTGTTGTGTATTTCATTACTTAGCCATCAAACTGGACGAGGCGCGCGATGGTGCAGCACGAAACCGCCGGAGTTTGTGTTTATTTTATCTCCCCATGTGGAAGGAGCCGGGATGAAGACAGATGCCAAGTTAGGAGTTGAGCTTCCTTACTAGCTCTATTCCGTTTGAAGTGAATTAAAGAATGTCTCTTCATCATTTTATTTCTGTAATGAAATATTTAATTCCGCCAAGACTGCGAAGAGATTAATTAAAATGGTGACTTGCAAGCGAAAGGCTCTTTTCTTCTTCCCCTTTCATTTTATTGTCTGTGATTAGGAATGGACTCTTGTATTTGGGGAACACAGGGAATATTTTCAGCTAACTTCTGACGGAGAGAGGCTGAGTTGATTTTAGAAATGCTGACTTATTGATGTGTTTTCATCCCGTCAATTATTGATGGGCATTGGAATGCATCATTCGCTGGTTTATATTTCAACTCGCTACATGAGCGCTGTAAACTTTCACAATCAGGACCATGGACAGCACCCGCATATGCCTGAAACTCTGGGGCCCCTATTTTAACGATGTAAGCGCACGGCGTGAAGCAGGTGCGTTTAGGGCGTGTCCAAATCCTTTTTCTAGTTTGACGGTGGAAAAAAGGGTGCGTGCAGGCGCATGGTTCAAAAGGGTTGTACTTAGTGTCTTCATTAATTCATAGGTGTGTTCTGGGCTTAACATGCAATAAACCAATCAGTGTCCTCTCCCATTCCCTTTAAAAAGCCAGGTGCGTTTGGACCTCGCTATTATGATGACGGATTTGCTAAGCAGGAAGGAGAGATTTTCAGGAGAAGAAACTGATCTGCTCGCACGCTTTCACTTCACGCACGAGCAGATCATTTATATATATTTTTAATCTTTTGCATGTTTGTGTGCTGCTGCGCGTGCCTGTGTGTGGAACAAGCATAGTGTGAGCGCGCTGTGTATAAGCCTAGGTGCATTTCACTAATGCGCTGTTAAAATAACAATGAAATGCTGCGTTATTGCTGTTAGACCAGGTTTTTGTTGGTCAGTGGTGCGATCACTTCCCGCTGCCTCAAGATAGCAATACGCCAAGAATTCACCTGAACACACCTCCATGTAAGACCAGCATGCCCGTGGGCGCACAGATGGGCGCAGGTGCCTTGGCTATTTAAACAACGTGGGCGCTGGACAGGAAATGGACAACTGCTTCGGTCTTAAACTAGCAAAGAAACTTGCGTCAGGCTTTGAGCTGCAGTGCGACGGGTGCAAGATAAGGACCTGGGAGTGCTACATGAAACGTAAGACTACATGGACCTTTTTCACAGCCGACATTTTGACTAGTCATAGTAGGAAAAGCACAGCTGAAATTGATAACGGCTCAATTCCATCAAGTGTCCCAGTGAGCTATTTCAGTGAGTCAGCATGCCCAATACCAGGGTCTCTCCTAAGTGGAATGCAGCCATCATTAATGGGTTTGAATAGACCTGTGCTTTTCCTACTACAACATGTCAACATGTCTGCTGTGAAAAAAGTCTATTGCTCATGTTTCTACTGGATAGATGTTGCCAAAGACACAGACCCAGAATAGAGGAAATGAGCACCAGTGATTAAGCTGCCAATTATGTGGAAGTTGAAATTGGCCTTTATCCCAGAATAAAAATCCCTCCAAAATCAGTAACTCTCCTCCTGAATACTTATATAAATAGTCCGTCCTAGTCCATCCATTGACTTTAAAGCCAAATTAAGGTTTATATGATGATGCAATCCTATCATTATATTAAAAGTAATTATAATCTACAGTACAGGCCAAAAGTTTGGACACACCTCATTCAAATGCGTTTCCTTTTTATTTTCATGACTATTATTTACATTGTAGATTCTCCCTGAAGTCATCAAAACTATGAATGAACACGTGGAATTATGTACTTAACAAAAAAGTGTGAAATAACTGAAAACATGTCTTATATTTTGGATTCTTCAAAGTAGCCACTCTTTGCTTTTTTATTAATAAGGGGGAAAATTCCACTAATTAACCCTGACAAAGCACACCTGTGAAGTGAAAACCATTTCAGGTGACTACCTCATGAAGCTCATTGAGAGAACACCAAGGGTTTGCAGAGTTATCAAAAAAAGCCAAGGGTGGCTACTTTGAAGAATCTAAAATATAAGACATGTTTTCAGTTATTTCACACTTTTTTGTTAAGTACATAATTCCATATGTGTTCATTCATAGTTTTGATGCCTTCAGTGAGAATCTACAATGTAAATAGTCATGAAAATAAAGAAAACGCATTGAATGAGGTGTGTCCAAACTTTTGGCCTGTACTGTACATAATTTCTTTCTTGTAAGGTTTCCACTAATTATCATTTTCATTATAGATGAATCTTCTGATTATTTTTCTTGATTCATGGAATAATTATTTTGCCTACAAAATGTCAGAAGATAGCAAAACCTATTTTAAATGTGCTTGTTTTGTCCGCCCAACAGTCTTAAACCCAGAGGCATTGAATTGACCATCATAGAGGGCGAAGAAAACCAGTAAAAAAAACCCCATGTGACGCGTTCGTCCAATCAGCTGGGCATTTCTTGGCCAACAATACAGATTAGCGCCGCCTGCTGTTATAGAGACGTATTACGTCTCGTCTCGTCTTTTTGGTCTGTTCTGTGGCACTTTTTGGACCAACACGGGGAGACTGATCATTTTGACTGGCTTTTCTGTCAACGGTCGGCCGTCTGGTCAGTGTGTAAGCAGCTTTAAACATGCAATTGACTAATAATTACAGCTGCACTTGTAATAAAGAAATCTTTTATTTACACGTTGCTTCTGCCTTCTCACTTTCAGTTGTTCTGCCGGTCTGTTTATTGATGCAAAGTTTGAGAAATCGAATATATCTGTCTTCAAACAACCAGAAGGGCGTTTGTTATTAGCCGGAAAACAGCCCTGCATTAAGATTAACGAATGGGCTGCAATGGTGGGGGTGTGTTGCTTCAGGCACCATTGACACAATGAAATACAATGCGGGAAGCTAAGTGTGAGTTATAAATCTCAGAGTTTGAGTGCTAATCAGACACCAAAACACAGCAGCAGTTTTTATATACTAGGAGACAGGATTGTGCATCTCTGACGGGGATTTTTCTTTCTTTCGCTGTGACAGTCTCTCAGCAAATGCAGTGTTTCACGTTACACAAAGTAATCTACAAGCAATGTGCACTTGCATAGTCCCATTCAAATGAATGAGGGGGCTGAGGTTTTTCTTGCAAGGCTAGGTATAAACGCAGCCTTACCTATCATTTGTCTTCCACTGAAATGAATAACTTCAACGCTCCATCAATCCAACAATGTGTAAAAAAAAAAACACTATTCACTATTCATCATGTAGAATGCAGTATGCAATAAAACTGAACATTAAGCAGAAGTTACCTTACATAGCAAGAGAAAAAAGATCTTTTTTTTTCCCATCACTTTCTCTCTGGCTTCAGCAGCTTCCCCAGAAGGACCTCAAACTGTCCCACTGAGATAGTTGCTAAGCTGGCGCGAAATACTCAAAACTTTTATTGACAACTGCTGCAAATTTCCATCGCTGCTGGTAGTTTTGATGGAAAAAATATTCTCAGGTGATTATGTTGCATTTTCATGTCGTTTATTCATCACGGCCCCCCCCACTGTGTAAAGGGCTTAAGACTTTCTAACTTACCTATATACCTATTTTTACTCCTTTTTGTCCCATGTGTGGTATGACCCATTGTTGTTAGTGCACTAGCAGTCACTGTAGTTAAGTGACAAGGCCATGATCCCTCACTGGCTTCCCACCCAGGAATTATATGCCTGTGTGTTCACATATGTTCATTGGAACATGTCACCTATTACCAGAAGGAAGCACTACCAGAGAATGAACCTGGGTCTCTGCAGTGGTAGGTGTGTGCTTTGCCTGTACACCCCCACCACTAGTACATTTATGAATTTTTGTAATCATAATTTTCAACCTGGTGTGTCAACTTTTGACCCTCATATTTCCTAGAACAAGGCACAAAGAATCACATCTTTTTTTGTTCATGCAGTGTACACCGACTACATGCTGGGTATTTCCATTTACTGTACTGTATTGTGATCAGTATAATCATACCTTTCAGTTACAGAATTTGCATATTGTTAGTATGTGTGAAAAATTCAGAGGCAGCTTATGAATTTAGCGGCTGTATGAAAGCAAAAATGCTGCACAGAGATTGGCTTTCTCTGAATATCGTCAATCACACACACACACACACACACACACACAGCCCCTGGTACGCTCATGCATCAGAATGAGAAACGGCAAGGTGTCCGAATCTTAAGGGGGGGGGGTGTAGTGGAGGCATTTGTAATTTCTTATTCGCCACTAATTACAGCGGTAACAAGACCCAGGAGAAGTGACGGCTGCTGGTTTAGACGTCTGCCGGCTTGACAGCAGGGTTAATTAACAGCCTTCCACCAAGATTAAGACGGGACGAAAACTAAATAGATCAAGATACACACATACTCAAGCACCTGCACACATAAGCAGGCACTCATGCAGGCACACACACACACACACACACACACACACACACACACACACACACACACACACACACACACTAGCCATTTCACTCAGAACTTGGATTAAGATAGCCACACTATCCCATTTATGTCAGCAGAAAATTAGCCTCCCGCTCGGATCTAATGCGTTCATTAATACACCTGTGTGACTTACTGCTACTGGCATGTGCGTGGGCGGATCATTTTGTTGATCCTGAGAATGTGACTCAGGAGAGAAAGCAGACAAAGTAAATGGCATTAGTGGGCTGACCGCTACATGGCTGCAAACCCTTTAATGCCCATGTTGTATTCCCCTGCTGAGCACCTACAATGATCCTATCCATCTTACCTCCCTTTGTAATGTCATAAAGTGCAGCTCTGGGTCTAAAGCCCTGCCCGATGTGTCCCCATCTCCACCTAGCCTGGTGGTGGGTGCCTTCATGCAGACACACACAGACTAGACACTGCTAGGTTAATGTGGCACATTCATTGGGCCGTAGCGTGTGTTGCGTCCCCTACCAGCTGTCCTAATGTAACTTCTTTAGGAGACTCCATTTGGACAGAGAGCCTGTATGAATAAAAGAAAGCTCTTTCTCCTTTCTCCCTCCCAGTCTTCGCTGCTATATTTGGCCAGCAGGGTTAGGAGATTGGCACCTGGAGACACACTGTTTTGCCCCACGGGGACACGGAAAGGGTTGGAGAAAGAGAGGGGAAGAGAAAGAGAGAAGGATAGTGTGTGTGTTTGCCCGAAATCACATCAATTTTTTTTTTTCACATACTAAAAAGAGTGATTTGTTCGACAAAGTGTCAAACATGACGAAACTCAACTATATATGCTTCAGAAACACAACGCCATACGCGTGCTCACACGTAAGTCGAGCCAAAATACAAGCGACTGGTGTGATACGCTAATTTAAATATCACATATCTGATCTGATTTACATTCATTGTAAAATTGTTAAATGCTACACAGGTTTTCCACGATCGAGGTTCTCAATTTTTTTTCAGCCAAAGGCCCCTTACAAGATAGAGCAGTGTTTCTCAAATGGGGGTACGTGTACCCCTATAGGGGTACTTTGGAGGACTGCAGGGGGTACATGAGATATTTAACAAAATGTTTAATAGTTACAAGGCAAGGTTATCTAGAACATTGTTCCTCTTTATGTAGAATTTTTTTTTCCTACCAAAAATGTGACATTTGTGTCGCCTTCTTTGGACCTAATCTTGCCTTCCTTTCTTCTACTGTCCTACGTTTTACAAGTTTCTCGCTTTTTTCTTCTTATGTCACTGTTTTTGTAGTTTTTGATACTATTTTGCTCTATTCTTGCCTTACTTCCTTCTCCTTCTTTCTACCATCTTTTTCCAAGTTTTTGTCTTTTTACAGTTTTTATCTCCTTTTCTCATCAGCATTTAAATGTTTTTTTCAGTTCCAAGGCTGTTGTTTAGTAAATCTATCGCTGACAGCGCTGTACTGTTCCTGTTTATATACACTTTTTTTTCCTACCGAAAATGATTAGCGCTGGTCAGGGGGTAATTGGCTTAAAGAAATAATTCATAAGGGGTACATCATTGAACAAAGTTTGAGAACCATTGAGCTAGAGTATATACCTGGGACCCCCTCATGGATGTCCTTTGGAATAATTTGACGTAGCCCATTTCTTACACTTTTACACTATAGTCGTAGTTATGTGAAAGAACATCACAGGGGAAATGTAGAAAGATAATGTATTAAAAATGTTTGCACCATCTCAACACAGAATACGTAGACTGGGTAAACCCAGCCCGATCTGCCGGCGATTTGATTTCACTCTGCAGCTCAGTCTGGAGACCTGTACGTTTATCTATCCTGTTTCTGTTACAAATCTGCGGGAACCAATCACAAACTGGCTTATCCAGCTTGCGCGCTTTTTGTTTACATTCAACATGGCGGCCACCAAAGCGCAGCAACCCGCTGATGCCGCTGTCGCTGCTACGCCACCCGGGTCGCTGGTCTGATTGGTTGAAGGACTATCCAATTGCGTGCAGAGTCATTTGAACTATGCCCGTTGATCACGCCTCTTGTGCAGTAGAAACTACAGAGCAGACTCCCCAGACTAATGTTCAATCTTAAGAGATTGAGCTTGGTCTGGTTATAGTCAGACTACAGAATACCCATAAAACAATGCAATTGACATCAATTCAACTAGGTGTAAGTAACACTACCTAAACAAAATATCAAAGGCAAATCAAGAGAAACAGATTCCCATTTAAAGTGCATTTTGAACACACACACACACACACACACACACACACACACACACACACACACACACGCACAGATAAATAGAATTGTGAAGTGAAGTGTCTTTTAGTGCGCACTTAGGCCAAATGGAGTCTGAAACATGGATTCTGATTACGGTATTTAAAATAATATAGCATACAATTCGTTGGATTAGAACGTGATCTATTAACTTTTTTATATTTTAAAAATGTAGATATTATTGAACTATGAAGCCTTTAAAAAAATGTATAATTCAAAACTTTGAATGCCCCCCCCCAGACCCTACTTTGAGAGTCACTGGTCTAGGGAGTAGACCTAAGTGCTCATACAAGACAAGGTCCATTATTAAACACCTCATAGAGCAACGTATTTACTGTAACAGGTCTGTTATTAGCACAACATCACTCCGCGGGCAAATGGGTGATTTTATCAAGAAGAGCAAACTAAATACTTGCAGCCTATGCGTGGAAATAATTGAAAAATGCTTGAAATGTAAATACACGCAAAATCCTGACCCATGATAGCTAGATTACCAGCTTTCACTTCATTATTGCGTGTTGATGTTTTCTGTTGAGGAGGGAGAGTTATTTTACCCTGACCAATCAGTAGCGACTGATCCATCCCATTGATATAATTGGCACAGAAGGTGTGGAGGCAGTTTTTAGGAACAGTCAACTGAACATTTGTCATGTCCTTTGAATAAATAGGTCAACCTTAGTTTTTATACCTGTAAGTCGACTCACAACCTCATAAAGCTGTTGCAATCTCGTCCCATTTTTGTTGTTATTATGGCTCAGGCACAGGTAGTCATTAAGGAATAACCCTTTCGCAGTCCCATCTAGTTCTGATGAGCCCAACATTGCACATTTGAATCAATGATAAAATCGGAGACATGGATGACTGCAAACTAGGCTAAATCCATGCCTTCCGGGCCAAACCCCAGCCAGCTCAGGCCTTTATCTAGACTACAGAGATCTGCCAGTGCACAGATTTGCAGTGACACCCTGCCTCTCTCCTATGCACATTCGGATTTATCCGCTGTGTGAGTGGCGCTGTCTTCGATGTATAATGCAAAGCCGATGGCGGGTCCATGTGGAAAGAGGAAGAGAGTGCTTGGTCCCGTTCGAAAGAATAAGTTGCAGTGGCATGTCTGCTAATGGCTTCCTACATTAGCACCCCCGGAGAGTCATGCCTCAATGACAGCACTGTGCTCAAAGAGGAACTGGGAGACAGGGAGCGGCAAAATGGGGGAGAACAGAGGTAGGAAGGGAAGAGAGTAAGGTATTGTTCCTTGCAGCTAATTGAATCTTTGACCTTAAAAAGGAAAAAGGGCAAAACAGCTAGCTGAGAGAAAAGCTCCTGAAGAGAAGGAAGGGCGGACGAATGAGGGAAGGCAAGTTTGGAAGTTGTAGTGGAGGGGGTTGGGATTGATTGGCCGCCGCGTCTGTGGATAGGGACGCTGAAAAAGAGGCGAGAAGGAGAGGGCGATGACAGGAGGGTTGAAGATGAGTTGATGAGGGGAGGAGTGGAACAGACGATGCAGCGATGTCTGAGATTGAAATGCAGAGAAGAGAAGGAGGGGGTGCTGAAAGTTTCATGAGGGTGTAACGATAGAAGCACCACATTTTCTCACACCATCTGTGAAAGAGGTATTCCTCTGGGGTGGCTGATGCAGAGCTCAAGTGTGTTTCGGCGTGGAACTGTGTGCTGCGCGTTGTGTTCATGGGACTCCAGGAGGGGTCTGTCTGGCCGGAGGATGTGTGCTCCGTTATTCACATATCAACGGCGAATTCATCAAGGAGGAGAAGAGAACAATGTAAGCAAAACAGAAAGAGACAATGATATCCATGCATCCCTGGTATTTCTCTGTGTAACTCATGGCCTTCAGCTCCGCAGTACATTTCAACCGCGCCCTCCTAAAGACCCCTTTTTCTATTTCATGCTGCTGTTCAGTAGGGCTGTCCTCGACTAAGAAATTCTTAGTCGACTAACACTTATACAATTTTGTCGACTAATCGATTAGTTGATTTAATTGACAGAGCTGTGCGCTTTGAGAGGTGGTTAAGACTAGAAAAGCACAATATAAATGTAGTTAATTAACCATCTGTAAAACTGAGTTTCTCCACAATTAATCCTGCAAAAGCACCACTTTAAATTTTGTGTTTACCATAAATGTGCTCATAAGTTTCTTGGAAAGGAGTAATTAAGCATGAATAAGCATAAAAAATGACTAATCGACTAAAGAAATCTTAGTCGACTAAGACCAAAACGACCGATTAGTCGACTAATCGACTAAGAGGTGGCAGCCCTACTGTTCAGCACCCTCCACAGCAGCCTCTTGATCCCTCTCCTGTCCAGTTTCACTCACCTGCCGTTACAAAGAGCCCTGTTTTTTTTGTTGTTTTTTTTAATTCCCACTCCGCTGCAGAAACTAATGTACCAAAACACATTTAGCCTGTTAAAAACAGCTAAATGAGGAAGGTCTGCGGCCTATTTGTCGTTAATTGGCACGGTGCAACCATAGATTACGGTACATGACAGTGTCCTTTTCAGAGAAATCTATCTGCCGTGACCTCTCTGGCACTATTACAACAAGGTCAGAGAACACAGAGGAAAACCAATCAATACGATATTGAGTGCAAGAGCCGACTGTGGGGGGGGGGGGGGGGGGGGGGGAGAGAGAGAAAAAGAGGACGCAGACCCATTCAAAGGGAGAGAAAGTGGGATTGCAAAAGGGAGAGGAGAGAGAAAAACCGGGATAAAAAAAAAACAGAGACCGACAGCGGCGAATAGTTGGAGAGGAGGCACATATACGGCGGGAGATTGCCAGCCGTGGATGAAGGATTGAAAAAAGGTAGAAATGGAGGATCGGGGGCCCTGAAGGTGGCTGCAATCTTGCGTGTGGCAGCAATATCAGTCTACAGCAGTGCCACGGGCACAAACACACAAACCGACACCTGGGGATGACTGCTGAGTTTGAGAGATGGTCAGTCTGGGGGGAATATTGTGTAGCCACAGGCACAAACACATATTGCCCCAGGGAGGTATCTGATAACACTGTATACAGTACATTGTACACGGTATCCTGCATGGGAGGTGTGTGAGCTTGTAGACTGTGTGTGTGTGTACATGTATGTGTGTACGTGCTTATATTTTAGTGTTTGGGGGGTGTACTGTGTAAATGTCCGAATCCAGAAAACACTTTTAAGTACAGCAGTCCTAATCATCCATCTTAACTCCTTCTAATGATCAAGTCCATACAGCCTATACTGCCAATGTCATTGTTCAGCTCTACATGGTGTGCTTGCGTGTGTGAGAAATGAGTGTGTGCGCCTTTGCATGTGTGTGTGTGTGTGTGTGTGTGTGCACATTTGTCTTTTTTCACCTTGTCCTATGACAGATACAAGACTGCCTGTTCAATATGTGCATTCGCAGACAAATAACCATTACTTCTGCACAAAAACT
Source organism: Perca flavescens (assembly GCF_004354835.1). Classification (NCBI taxonomy): domain Eukaryota; kingdom Metazoa; phylum Chordata; class Actinopteri; order Perciformes; family Percidae; genus Perca; species Perca flavescens. The sequence continues at coordinate 26,046,931 of NC_041344.1, forward strand.
CCTGTTCTTTTCCCTTTTTTAACATCACACACACACACACACACACACACACACACACACACACACAGACACAATTGTGTTTCTATTACTTTAGAAGACACCGCGTTGCCTTACATGCATTTCCTGGAGACTTACCCTGAGCCTAATTTAAACAGATATCTGCATATGAATGCAAAATATGTAGGCAATGGGACACGATTTAGGTATCGGAAGCGTTCTAGTTTCCCTTTGTAGTCTGAATAGTATTGAGCAATCACGTTTGAGCTGGCTTTGGTTGCATGCCGGTAAACAGTGTGTGTGGAGAGGAAAAGAGGCGGAATGCATTGGCCAAAATGCCATCATGGAATCCATTGGCTATCGTCTGACGACAATTTAGCTTTTTATTAGCTCTTTTAAATGTTTACAGACATTAGCCGGAAATTACGGACGTACGCTGGCTACACCCGAACACCCAAAATATTGGCTGTTGCCAAGAGGCTAAATCAGCCTCATACTGATAGCCGATGGGTTAAAATAAGGGATGCACCGAACCCAGAGTTCGGTTCGGAATTCGGCAGAACTTTGGGCTTTTTGACGGAGTTTGGGTACTGACGAACGTTAGAATTTTTTTTGACCGAACCGAACGTTACCAAAGAGAAGTAACAAGAGGCGAAACTCGAAAAAAAGAGGCGAACGTTGTGTTGAGTTTCTGCTCTTGCCAAAGAGTATAGAAGTAACAAGAGGTAAAACTCAATAGAACGTTCCATTGCAAACAAACGCACCCAAGACAGAGCTGCAGCTCCGCCATCTTGGACTGAACTATCTTGTTACTTCACTACTCTTTGTAGAGTTACGTGGTCGACGTAATGACGTAGTTGGAGCTAGACGGAATGCAGTAGCAACCTAGCAACGGCAGTAGGCTGTGAGAAAGTGAAAATGGAACTTGTGAGCAGAAAAAGTCTTGTTTGGCAGTACTTTCAGTCAAAAGAAGGCCATTCAAGTCGAGCTACATGTTCAATTTGCAATGCCGATTGGTCTCGTGGTGGCGAGGACCCTAAACAATACCCAACATCGCCGCTGTTAAGACATTTGCGTGTGAAACATCCGAAAGAATACGAGTTGTGCATGAAGGAATCTCCAGACAGCAGCCAAAATGCTGCAACTTCAGGTACGGCAAAGGAAGGACAGTCCCAGCTAAAAACTGGTGTTAACCAGACCGAGCCTCTCCCAGGCTGTCAGCTGTTCTCTCTGGAAATGAGTCTTCCTACAGCGGGAGCGGAGCGACCGAACGGCCGGCTGCTGCTGCTCGTTAGCTAACGTTAGCTTTTTAATTCCACCCACCCAACATGCCTTCATCATACACTGGTTAGCGAAAGTTTGCAAAACAAAATTGTCACTCATCTGGCGATAGCGATGTACTTTGTGAATAGAGCGTGGGGGTAGCCTACTTTATGGGATTATGATATTTGATATCTGATATTTTGGATATTGGTTGGATCTTGAGATAGGGTAAACATAGGCCTTGTCAAAAATAGTTTTTCCCACTTGTGTGCCAGGCATAATGTTGCCTATTCTTTTTTATTTTTTACAGTTAAAATACAATGAAAAATGCACTGCTGTGGACGTTATTTACTTCATTAACGTGTTTACTGTGTTAAGAATGGGAGTAGGGTTCGGTGTTCAGCAGAATCTTAACCAGTGGGTTCGGTATTCGGCAGAACCCCAAAAATCTGGGTTCGGTGCATCCCTAGTTAAAATGTAATGATTTACATTATGGGGACTTGACTTTTACCTCCAAAAGGTAGGCAAGTCCCCACAATGTGACTATGTAAACAGATTTATGTCCCCACAACATGGGTAAAATACACCCCAACACACACACAGACAGACAGACAGACAGACAGACAGACAGACACACACACACACACACACACACACACACACACACACACACACACACACACACACACACACAGGCCCCCGCTTCCTCTCTCATAAAAGTACACCCCATGCCGGCCCAGCAGTGCTCAAGCAAGATTCATGTGTGTTACGCTTCCTCGCTGTTCGGAGGTTGGAACATAGCGAATGCTGTTTCCTGCAACCACCTGTTCTCCCACAGAGAGGCAGAGAGATATACGGAGAAACTGAGAAAAAGAAAATACAAAGTTAGGAGGCTACAGGGAGAAAATGAAAGGCAGAGGTTAGCATAAAAAAGGGTAGTGAGCTGCAAAGATTTTAAAGAGAAGAGAGATGAAGGGGAACACAAAACAAGAGAAGGAATAAAAAATGAAACACAAACAGAAAGATAGAGGTAGATGAAAGCTGTTTCACATTTCAGACTGGAGAATAGAGATATAAAGACAGCCCGTATTAGCATGTGTGTGTGTGTGTGTGTGTGTGTGTGCGAGCGCGCGTGTGTGTGTGTGAGAGACGGAGAGAGTAGCAGATAACGAGGCAGCGTGCGAGTGCTCTGTGTTTACTCTAATTAACTACATCAATACTGTCAGACAGCTTTTCAGGCTTTGATCAGCTCCCAGAGCCGGCCAAAAAGTCTGCAAAACACACCAGTCAATCACAGCCATCGTGCTTTTATGCTAATCCTATCCCAAAAAAATAACAAAAGGACTGGCAATCATTTTTTTTCGCGTTCTCAGAGTGAAACCAGTTTCGCTAGTGAAGTCGGATGGAAGGGAGCATTCCCTCCGATTCGGATTCCACCCTCATTTCATTCCACTCCTGCTCCACCCATGCCTCTTTTACACTCGTGACATCCATTACTTTTTTTTCACCCCCCCCACTCACGCACACACCTATGTACACATGCACCGCTGGCCCTGACGCTGAATATGTAAATCGACATCTGCTCCAGTACCCAATCTCCAGCCCTCACCATGTGTCTGATATGCTAATGCAGCCAACACAGTTTCTTCTCCACATCTTCTCCTCCTTTCCCTTCCCTCTGCTTCCTCTCCTCGGCGCCGGATTACCCGAGCCTGCGAAAGATGAGCAGATGAGGCAGAGGAGGGCAAAGAGAGAGAGAGAGAGAGAGAGGGGAGAGGAGAGAAAGAAGTGCTTCAAACTAAACCCGATAATGATGTTGTTATGGATGGATGTTACACACACAAGAAGGCATGTGAGCAACAGCGAGAAGCCGGGCTTATTAGAGAACAATAGCAGGGAATCCAGGAGCGAAGCTGAGTGTGGGAGGAAGGACAAAAGCTCCAACTCCTCTGGCGCTCTCGGTGCTTCTTTCTTGTTAACCGCGGGGACTGCTTTTTACCGGCAACTTATCAGCCGAAATGAGCTCAGAGGGTGAGACCTCGCAGTCATTTTTGACACAAGCGACTACAATTGCATGCACCTTTTCCGTTTTTTGCCCTCATTCCGAAAAAGAGAATATTCCGACTAAGCTGTTTACATGGCTAATGAAAGTGAATATTCCACTAATGTCCCCACATGTAGCCGTGCAAAATACATTGGTTTTTTTTCCCCAAAGTTTTGAACACAGGAATCCCCCGTCTTAATTGGGAAAAAGGCCTTACTCGGAATATCCAAACAGACTATGCTCGGAATACTGTCATATTCGGAATAATAGTGGAATATTAGTGGGCATGCAAACATACTCACTGTCGCCGCAGCATACAGATGCATGCACAAGTACAAACACAGTTCAAATGCACGTGTAAGCATGTACCCTTACAAACACAGCATATTTGCATTGAGCAGCAACATGGATGCTGTCCTATTCCAGGGGCATTGTTCTCAATCCAAGTCCAGGAGGGTGCTTTGATTTATAAAGGATGAAATGGGATGAGACCTGTTTCCCACAGAACCCCAGTTGGCTGTGTTCACAGCTTTTGCCGCTTTGACTGAGTTCTGAGTGAATACATGAATGCTAAAAGACACTAGCTGCGCGCTTTCTGCTTTTGCTGGCTGCATGTGAGGCTACACTTGCTGTGAGGGGGCCCCTGCTGGAAAACGATAGGGGACAGCATGGCGCCTGGATGTTTACCCAAATGTTGTAAGGGGGTGAAACTCAAATTGGAGTCGTCCCATGTAGCCTCACTGCTTTTCCCCCCTCCAACGTTGCATATGAGAGAGTGTGTCTTTGTGCTGCTAGAATAGGAACAAGTGAACACCTGAATCACGTTCTTTCATTACACGGACCAAGCAAACACATTTATCAAGCGGGATCTCATTTATCAAGGGAGTGCACGACCCATTTGGATCTCAAAATGAATCTGCACTAATTTCCCTGAAAAATAAAACATGTATCAGTTTGATCCTGGTTGCACGGTGAAGATCAATCTACCATCTGGACTGAAACATGCGCTCACAGGAGGACAAGCAGGTGTCTGTACTGTATGTTCTACATTCACACACACACACACACACACAGCGGCAGAACGCCACCCTTAAAGGCTATTTATTTCACATGATGAAACTTGCCACTTAGCTTTGGCAATGCCATAGAATCCGCAGGTCGTACAGAAATCCTGAAAAAGACTTTGTCCTTTAGCTAAGTAATGCTGCTGTAGTCCTTTTTGTTCTTCTAATTCAAGCATATATTAACATCATTAACATTATGAGAAGTTTAATTTGCAGCAGCAAGTGAGCGCCAGTTAGCGCTCGACTCCACAAACATGTTGCATTTCCCCTTTGAACTAGTCTGCAGCTCTGAGCGTTGGGCAAAAATAATGCAAACACTCCATAAAAACAGTGCTAACTTTGAAGCAACTAAGTCACAAAGGCAATAACATGCAGCCAAAGGTGAGTCACATTCAGCCGAATGGCAATTAGCAGCATGTCAGCCTTAAAAGAGGCCTAACCATCAGCCCGTTTTAGACTCCAGCCAAATTCATTAGATGGTGTCTAAATTGCAGGAGCGTTAGTGATGAAAGCCACACCTTCATGTTGTGTTCTGAGAAAAAAGGACTGAGAAGCACCACGTTTCGTTTCATCCTTTTCATTCTGTATCACACCACATTAAACCTGACCCGTCAGACGGCTTGTTAACACGGAACCGTCTAAGAAGCTGCCATTGGAAACTTTTTTTTGGAAAGGGCTGGCACTTTCAAAAAAAATACTTGGCAAGTGATTTGATGAACCATCTGTCATCAATCATCAAACCCCTGCCGAAGCCAGCGGGGAGAAGAGCGAAAACACATTTTCCATCCAGACAAGCCTTCAGAACCATTTTTTGCTCTTCTTTCAATGAAGAAATACTCTTTAGTTCTGATTTAATCAGGCCCCCCCAAGGAAGTGTGCCGGGCTTGGAAGCAAATTAAACATAGTGGCCAAAACGGTGGAAATGCAACTTCCCACCCGTCCCGTGATGCACTCTGGCCCAAAAAGACTTTTCCCCATAGACTTACATGGCGAAAGAGATAAGCGTCACATCCCCTGCGAAAAGACTCGTTTCACTATCAGAATATGATCCATTCAGTGCGATAACATTCGTAAAGTCTGGAAGAACCTCACGATTAAATCATTTTATCACCATTCAGGTTAGCGGAGCGCTAAACTGGACGTAGCCGTCTCGGCCAACGGAGGTCTCTTCTATGGGCCCCGTGGTGCGGAAGCAGTGCCGATAATCTGGGTAATTTCATCCGTGGAAGTTGAACTTTTTTGGCTTCATGCGCCACTGAGCAACTCTCATATGAATGGGGCTCTGCCGCGAAAGCTGAATCCAGGTTTTTTAATACATCCAAGCCATTTATACCAATGAGACGAAATATAACTGTAAAGTGGCCACCGAGTGTATGCTTTATTGTTTAATAAGATGCTTTTGTTGGTGAAGAGGTGAGACCAGAAATCATAATAGTTACATACGTAAGTATCACAATCCTGAGTTGTTTGGCTAAACTATTCCCAAACCTACTGAATGCAAGGCTTTGCATGCTCTGTGTGGATAATACAATCCTTAACGAAACTCCGGCAGGATGTAAAAAGAGTTACTCCACCATTGATCACATCCTTTTACTGAAACATATTGATTTGTATTGTTTTGCCTTTTCTACTCTTTATTGATTACAGTACGTCATGTGATACAGCCTGGGGGGATGGATTCTGGTACAAACTGCCGAAAGCAGATATTAAAGACAAATTCCAGGATCTAGTAATCAATGTGAACAAAAATATCTAATCATTTGCTTATCTGTTCTTTGTAAGCTTAACTGGGATTGGGTGTGGTGAAAACTGGCAATATGATTATCATGTCTACAACATAAGAAGGGCTGCAGAAAGCAGTCGATCACGTGTAATTCCTGTGATGGATGGAAGCTTGAGATCAATAGTATTAAATATGGGGCTGTAGAAAAGATTAAAAAAAGCTATTTAAAGTTTGTATGTACTGGACTAAATCTAGAGACGGTTTATTGCTTGATATCTGGGTGTCATAAAAAATCATAATGGTTCATTTAAGATTGAGCCACAACAAGAATTGCTATTTTATGCTCTACGCTATGTTTGCCCTTATAAGTAAATGTAGAGGATTATATATATTGTAGCATCAGCTGCATCAGATCTTTTTGGTAGGTTAGCCACACCACTTATGCTGCATGCATGTTAAGTGCGGGGAGTTTAAAAACAAATTGTGATGCAACCAACTGCTTGACGGCACTGCACACATCCAGGAAGCGGCTAGCTGTACAGAACAAGGTAGCGATGGAGTTTTTCACGGCTGAGCCAACAAAAAAGAAGCAGAAAGCTCGGAAAGCATTGTCGGAGGAACAGAGAAAGAGGAAACTGCAGACTGACCGAGAGAGGAGTCAGACACCAGTAAACATCGGACCTACGTTTTCAGAATGGCGAGAACGGAGACAAACAGAAGCCTGCGAATCCGATGCCGACCGGACGTTGTTGCTGTTGCTCTTGTAAGTATATTTGGGATAAACTCAGTTTACTTTGTATTCCTTGTTGCTGTGACCTCAGGGTGTTTGCTGTTGTCTCTAAAGGTTTTTATTATGATCGCTGTCTTTTACGGGCTTACTAGTCGTCTACCTCCGTGGACATGGCTCCGCTTCTTTGAAAACAAATGCACATGACCAGAGGAAGAGGATGGGAGGGGGGAGAGTCGGCAACGAGTTTTTACGACAGTGTTGCCAAATATCTATTCCGAAGCTGTAGGGGGAGCTCTATAGAGAAACCTGCGAGCAAAAAGCCAGAGAACAGCGAAGAAATTGCCAAAACTGCATAGCGCCCCTTTAAGATACACAAGTTTCGATGATGCACCTTCCAACCCTGTATACTGTGAGCTGTCTTTATCGACTACGGTACAAAGTTTAATTCCAATTCAATCCTCAGCACTGCTTCCTCTCAGCCAACACCACTGCCTACTACACCCCCAAGTTATCTCCCAGGCTCCTCCTGCATTAGCATTTAGATTTAGGCGAGGTCAGATTGTTTTCTATATCTGTTCTTGTTCATCCAAATGTTGTGTTCCCATGGTCCTGTGGGGTGTGTGTGTGTGGGGGGGGGGAGCTCACACACAATTTATGTGACCTTAGCTCACACAGATTTGTTACTCAAGCATTGAAACAAAACCAAACCACCAAATTCAAATGTTTTTTTTTTGTTGCAGTAAAGCCATGACTGAAAAAGCAGTAACTTTTGATTTGATTTGATTTATTTAATTGTAAGAGAGTGCCTTACACATGATAAAAGGACATCAAATACAATCAAGGATAAAAACAATACAGTCCATGCCTTATTTCCATTGTGGTCCTCAACACACATCAGGACAAGAGAAGATACTCAATGACATAACATAAAAACATTTTTCTTAAATAAATAATAATAGTAACTTGCCCTTTAATCTATTCCGCAACCCTCTCTAGTAACCAGACCTTGATGCTCTTTTTAAAAGAGTTCAGGCTGGAAATGACTTTAATATGACGATCTAACTTGATCCACTGAACTGCCCCCATATAGGCAAATGTTCCTTTCCCTAACACTGTCTTAAATTTATAAGGACACAGGTCAGATATGCTGCCACGAGTATTTATATTGTGTGTGTCCTTTACCTTATTTATAAGACACAACAAAAAAAACTTCATCTGCAGGGGGGCACACACAGACACTATCACACATGGAAATAATCCAAGCACCGCTGTTTTCTTATATATATTATTATAGCAACGTTCACAGCGCTGACGGGTTATTTCCGGGTCAAATACCACTCCAGCGGAGTGGCGAGGGGCAGTTATAGAATGTGCAGACGCTTAACGCGACCTTACTCCTATTAAGGTGTATACATGCAGGAATACCCCGGTTACTGAAGAACTTCTCTAGTTCTGTTATCTTCGTTATGAGAACTCAGATTTTAACTGAGGTAAAGTGTATGCATGGCGTCTGACAAACCGGGGTATTGTCTTAACCCAAATATAATCCGTTTTGTAATTGAGTGTAATTTGTCTAGCCAATGAAGGCTAATGTAGCTCAGCGCAAATTCTTTCAGGAAGACCTAACAAGTAATCAGTCCCTCCTATAGCGAATCAGCGCTGGAGGCGTTCACCTTCTGATAAACCAATCAGGAACGGCCAAGGATCCCATAGGCCAATCACAGCGTCACATCACTGTTTTCAAAAGCTGCTTCTCTCCCAGTGCTATCAGCTTGTGATTTCAGGAAGACGTCGTCCCTCGTCCTCCTCCCCTTCCACCTCCTCCTAGTGGTTCTCCGGCTGTCGCTCCAGTGCCTCCTAGGTCTGGTTTTCTGGCCTCGGCCACCACCGGTGTCTGGAACTTTCTCATTATAACAATATGTTGTTTTTTTCTGTCATATAGTGTTGTTTTTTTGGCTCTATCAATAAAATGATTAAGTGACGTTTCCAGCCCAGCGCCGGCGTAGTTAAAATAGCAAATGCACCTGCGCCCATCTGCGCGCCCATGGGCGTGCTGGTCTTACAGGGAGGTGTGTTCAAGTGCATTCTTGGCGTATTGCTATCTTGAGGCAGCGGGAAGTGATCGCGCCATTGACCAACAAAAACCTGGTCTAGAGTCAATAACGCAGCATTTCATTGTTATTTTAACAGCGCATTAGTGAAATGCGCCTAGGCTTATGCACAGCGCGCTCACACTATGCTTGTTACACACACACAGGGACGGACAGCACACACACGTGCAAAAGATTAAAAATAAAAATATTACAATGTGAAATAGTATTATGATATGATCTTCACGCGTACTTTCACTTCACGCACGATTTAGCAAATCCACTATCATAATAGCAATGTGCCAAGGTCCAAACGTGCCTGGCTTTTACGCTCTGATTGGTTTATTGTACGTTACCCCCAAAAACACACCTATGAATGAATGAAGACACTAAGTACAACCCTTTTGAACCATGCACCTCGCGCACAGACCTTTTTTTCCGCCGTTAAACTAGCAAAAGTGTGTGGCCGGGTTGGCTGAATGTGGGTAGATCAGGCGCACATATACTGAAAGGCTAATGCCTCGACGCAGAGGTCCAGGGTTCGAACCTGACCTGTGACAATTTCCTGCATGTCTTCCGCCTCTATCTCTCTCCCCTTTCTCAAAAGTGGATTTGTACACGCCCTTAATGCACCTGCGATCGTTAAAATAGGGCCCCGAGTCTTCTACGAGAGGTTTTTGCGTGAGACCCAATGTCCGCTGCCTACTATAAACCACAGCGGTGGATTGTTCATGGTTTGTTGGGAGAGTCTTGGTCTAAAGATTGCTCTACAGGACCGTGACTTAGGCACACAACGTCATTTCACAGAACCAACTTCATCCTGTGGTGTAAACACTGCTCCTTCACGTGTGTTCCAACACGATCACACCCCCGCAAACACACTAGGTTTCATCAACAGCAGGATGAAGTCAGACCCCTCCCACAGCCTCCCCAATCACCCAGTGCAAACACCACTGAACCTTTGAAGTGTAAACATCATTGAACCTTTATAAGAAATAGATTTCCAGCTTTTTCATCTCTCACAGTACTCTCTCAGTACTGGAGCCTTTCCTTCTTGAAGGAAGCACGGTCAGTCTGCTGTATGAAAGCAGGGTGACTGAAACTGTTCTGAAGGCTGGTCCTACCCCTTCTTAGACCAGATACTCATATTGTCATCATTAAGATGTTTGCATTATTATATCCTCCATATGCAGGGGTAGAAGAAGTATTCAGATCCTCTTCTCAAGTAAATGTACTAATACCACACTGTAAAAAATACTCTTTTACAAGTAAAAGTCCTGCATTGAAAATGTTACTTAAAGCTATAGTGCATAGTTTCTGTCGCCCCCCCCATGACGAATTCTAAGTAATGACAACAACACTATCGGCACGTCCACATGATACAAGCCTTCCGTGATCGCGCACAGCCCCCACCCGTCCTCCACACAGTTGCTAGTAGTCAAGGAGGACACGGAGGATTGAAAAAACATGATGGACTCTTCAGAAGAGGTCATTATCTTCACTTGAGTTTCTGCGTGGGAAAGTCACCGGATGACACCAATCTTCTGATCCTAGCCGTACTGAGAGATCCAGAGAGAGTTGTGTGGAGCTGATAGTCTTAATTAGCTTTGTAGCAACTCATTTGGCAATGGCTTGAATGTAACGGACATTCAGTAATATCAACATTTTACGCACTGAAGCTTTAAGTAAAGGTTAAAGGTATGTAAGTATCATCAGGAAAATGTACTATATTAATAAGAATTAAAAGTAAAAGTAGTGTAGTACTACAGAAAAGTCCTCACATTTTAGAAAGTGGAAACGGTCAAAAAACTGTCAATCAACTAAGACTGTGTTTCATTCGTTTTTCATCACGCCCTCCTTCACTTCCCCTCCGCCCTTGGTATTACGTCATAGCATACGTCACACGGAGGCCACTTGGAGAGCAGAGGGAACACACCTGCCCTTGTTCACTTTCAGCCCAAACTATACGGATCCACCGCCAGTTTTAAGCTCAGCGCTACTGCTTCAAGTGCGTTTTATTATTCATATTATTCACTCCTAATTATGGCTTTCTATCCCCGTTTTCATGTTCGTTTTATGTCTGCTTATGTCATGCAATTTCCTTATTGTACAGTAGGCCTATTTATTGTATGAAAGGCACAATATTATTTATAAAAAAGTATTGCTTTTTACACATCATAAATACCTGCAGACTCATTTCACTGAGGCTTGGGAATCAGCTGCATGAGTTTCAGATTTAGAAATGTGTGATGTGTATCATGATGAATAATAATGCTTACATCTCGGAAAACAAACACAGGATTTCTTCCATGCGTTTACAGATGTTGGACTTAAAGAAATCACACATACAACTTTCTAGTAAATAAAATGTATAAAGCAAGTAGACATAAGTTATATTACATGTTTCAAGCTAACAATGAGGAAACTAAAAAGTTAAAATGTATTGAGTCATCTTCTCCTTGTTTGGTGGAGTTTTAGCGATTGTACATCACTGCCACCTTACCATGGTGGGATTTTCTTGGACCAAATGCATAACTGCAATGCGTTGTGGGTGATATTCTGATAGATCTGGAGTGACTATTGTTCCCTCGCTCACTTGGCCCTCAGAGGGTCGATCCCACCAAATTCACTTAGCCTCAGCCTCAAGTGTTTAATCTGCTAATTTATTTCAGCTGGACTTGTAGGCCGTTCTATTGTTGGGTAGTTACATTTCTAAAAACATTTTTTTATTATTATTCATTTTATAAACCACATGTGTTTTGTGTGCAAAAATCTTAATTTGTAAACTAACTAGTAACTAAAGCTGTCAGACTAATGTAGTGGTAGTACAATATTTCTCTCTGAAATGTAGCGGAGTAGAAGTAGAAAGTGGCATGAAAAGAAAAGACTCAAGTAAATTACCTCAAATTTCTACTTAAGTACAGTACTTGAGTAAATGTACTGTACTTAGTTACATTCCACCGCTGTTCATTTGTTGAGCTGCATAACCCTGATCGAGCGCGTACTACTCTGTCTGTCATGTTGGGACTCAGACTTTCACCATGTTCAAGGTGCCAGGGTTCCCATGGTGTCAGCCATGCTATGATAAATGAGGGCCATTTTGACTTTAATTGAAGGTTAAAGTCAGCTGCAGCTGAGCCTTTAGTTGTAGAACCACTTTGAGCGTTTTGTGTCATGAAAACATAGCTTGTGCCTTTGCTGGTCTTGACCCTGGTTTAAATACAGACATCTGAGTCATGGTCAGGGGATGAAATAAAGCACATGAAGCTGAACATCACCAGAGACAGGATTTCTATCTTTGTGAGCTCACAAAACAACATTGAGTCTTGATTTGATTTTAGGCCTTCATTTCATAGGACAGCTGAAGACATGAAATGGGAAAGAGAGGGGCCGCAGGTCGGAATTGAACCCACGGCCGCTGCGGCAAGGACTGAGCCTCTGTACATGGGGCGCATGCTAAACCAGGTGAGCTACCCACCCTTCTCCTGTGGATGTGTGTGTGTGTGTGTGTGTGGGCCACTGGTTTGGGTTAAAGTCAACGTTAGGCACGTTCCGCTGAATGCGACGTAGGTATGTCTGTTCCGTAAATAAAAAAAAAATGAAACTCGGCATTTACTTTTATTTGCAAACGTGAAATGAACCCCAGTCTTCTGGGTTAAAAGACGCTCTTACACTGTCACATTACTTCCTGCTTTGCTCCTGTCATAATAACTACAGCCACTAGAGGACGCCAACACAATGAATGTTAACATAAGTCGTAATTGCTGCTTGAATAAACGATCTATGGGAGCGTTATTTTTGGGGGGGGGACAGTCTCATTTGTTCTAAAGACAAAACAAATTGTTAATGTGACAAGTTGTTTTACGTAAATCACATGAACGTACCACTTATGAGCAAATCTCTTACGAGAGGTTCTTGCTTGAGACCCAATGTCTTTCTGAGCTCACAGAAGTTTGGGGTAACTTAAAAATTTCCATTCCACTCCATTACAGACTGAATACCAGCTGAGATCAGTTGCAAAAGGGTTCTCCAATGTTTTCTCAGTTAGCCTTTTGAAATGATATCAGATTAGTAAACAGAATGTGCCTTTGGAACGTTGGATGAATGGTTGCTGATAATCGGCAATGTACATATTGCATTAAAGATCAGCCCCATCTTTCTACAACAGTCGAGAACCCTTTTGCAATTATGTAAGCACATAATGTAATCTGAAAACTGCTGCCCTGATTAAAAAAACAATGCAACTGACCTCAGCTGGTATTTGGTCTGTAAAGGAGTGGAATGGAAAAGGGTGAGGCTATTTGCACCCCTGGTACAATTAGCAGTGTATGCTATTCGTACCCTGGTGCAATTAGAAATGAATGCTATTCGTACCCTGGTGCAATTAGAAATGAATGCTATTTGTACCCCGCCGGTGTACACAGCAATGTGTTCTATTAATACCCCGTCTGGTACAAATATCAATGTATGCTATTTGCACCCCTATGCATTTACAGTACCTTGGCATATATTTACACACAGTTATCCATACTACTCATGTATTACACCTCTTTGGAATATTATTGCCCTGACATTCTTACCGTAACCATAACCAATCCCACTTGTCTTGCCTAAACCTAACCAACCCAACCAGAGCAGGCATATTTATGAGTCTTCCCCTAACACCCTGCAAAAACTATTTCGCGTTCGCGGGCCCTGACTTGCTCAATGGCATGCAAATTATCTAATCCAAAATGAAAAAAATAAGAACACCTCACCAGGGAATTGAACTCCAGACTCCCAGACCAAAACTCAGTGTTCTAACCATCCACCTAGCAGTTCTTACAGATTGTTGTACAACTGTTTACCACCTGGTATCTTTAAGCCTCGGTTGTTAGGTAACCATACTGTATACAAAAAATAGGTATTAACTAACAAACTAACAGTTGTATGCTTTCACTGAAGACAGAAAGCGCAACTGTAGTATCAATTTTCTGCTAGAAATTCAATTGTTATAAACTTTCGAGACAAAACTTTCCTAATATGTTTCTGCATCATGGAAGATGAATGTCCGCCATGATTTCGGTGCACGCGAGCAACGTGTTTTTGTTGTTACGTCACAGGGTGTGAATAGCTCAGCTGTGTAGCCGAGGCTATTTGTACCGGGGGTGCAAATAGACACTCCGAATGGAAATTTCTAAGTGACCCCAAACTTTTGACTGGTAGTGTATATATCCACAACTTTGCACTTCCGGGATTGCTCCAATGCTGCCGTAAATTTCGCCGGATGTCACTCTTTTCAGCCATCACATTCCACTTTCTTTGTGTTGGAATTTTAAACTCTGGTGGATTTCTGAGGACTATGGTTAACTGCTCCTCAGATCTCTGCAGACTAAATCCAGACAGCTAGCTAGACTATCTGTCCAATCAGAGTTTTCTGTTGCACGATCAAAACAAGTTTTGAACGTACACATGTTCTACCAAAACAAGTTCCTTCCCGAGGCTATTTTGCAGCGGCACCGTGGCTCTGACACCATCAAAGACGATTGCGAGAAACCACAATAAACCACAGCACGTTTTTCTCCCATCCCGGAATGCTGTGTGGACTAGCCAGACCTTCCTCTGTAGCGCTGTGGAGGAAGGTCTGGCAAAGCAACACTAGGCCTTAATTTGATAGGACAGCTGAAGACATGAAATGGGAGAGCGAGGGGAAATGACATGCAGCAAAGGGCCCGGAAAGGTTGGAATCGAACCCCACAGAAAGACATTTCTACAGCGATAAGAAGCATTTACTACCTATCCTTCTCCTGTGGTTGTGTGTGTTAATCAGAAGCACTCTTCCTCAGCATCCCAGTGTGTAGCTACATGTTTCTGCACAGGGTGTACTGTGTGAAAGTCTTATAATTCATAATAACACTGTCTTGGGTGCTTGGCTGCACTGTAGGTGGACAGCTCGTTGTCAGCCCTTCAGCCTTGGCATATCCTGCACACGCACGCTCACACACTCGGCACGCAGCCACACACATGGATCGGCCCATCATTAGAGTCTGGATCTGTGCTACAGACTCAGGAGGGAGGGAGGTGGAGAAGAGATGGACAGACGGAAAAAGAAAAGACATATTCAGGAGGGAGGATGTTCAGGCGCATCATTAGCACCAGGGATGGAGAGATCCACGAATAGAGGGATATAATGAAGATAAGACGGTTCATTTGGGATTTTAACTTTACAAAAAAATATGCAAAAAATAAGGCTTCTGACTGCCTGCATCCGGTCATGCCTGCACAAAGCAATAGGGTTCCAAAGCAAGCCCAATTATCGATTGCTTGAAATTGTAGTACAAAGGGCGACACACATTTAACCCAAACTAATTAACCACAAGTCCGGTTTTGATAAAAAAGAAATGTCATAATATTGGATAAATATTGATTTAGTTTTCCTCCAAGCTCTGAAACATTTCAGAACGCTTGTAAAATAGATACAGAGATAAAGCAGCTTCCCAATGTGAAGTTCGTTATGAGAAGCCGTGACAATTAGCTAGATATGCTCACCAGACTGTCAAACAGTCCCATGCAGATATTTTATTCAATTTCTCTGTGCAGAAATGAACCAATTTCCACACAAATGTGCATCTAGGAAATAAAGTAAGTCACTTTGAAAGCAGTTTTTAATGAGCACGGCTCTCGAATTGACAGATACTCTCCCGTATCCCTCAAGCTTAGCTCATCCTGCCGGGCCTAAAATAGTGACAGTACCTGGGGTTTGATTATCATTAATTCTGTTTAATTTCCTCTGCCATAACTCAAACATTCATATCCACACATGAATTATTGGGTTTAAATATCGGAGTTTGCATCACCAGGAAAAGGCTGGAAGATGGACTTGAAAATTTAAGCAGGGCTCAATATTTGAACAGTGCGTTCCAGGAAACCGCATGGAAATTGTATTGACTTCCTTCACTTGTGTTTCAATTTAGCTCTCAGAGAATATTGAGCGTATTGAAACAACATCAGCTAGTCTCCAAGGCACAAAAGCAGTGTATAAGAAATGGAAAAGGGCTGCAATTATGGGCTAAGAGGGAGATTGATGAGTGGGATTCAGAGATGACAAAGCTAAATGGAAACAGTGTTTGGTGTTAGCCGTTTGACAGACAGCGGACAAAATTGTCCAGTTACATATCCACAATATACTGAAAGCAGCTAGAATTAATGCTTTTATATTAACAATGGATCACATACTAATGTGAATGGGGTGTCTCGTAGTGACAAAAGCACAGATAATAATTAACTGACTCGGCTGTTCCTCTCAGTTCTTTATAGCGTTTTATAGCTTTTTATAGTTTTGGTTTTCCAGCGCGCAACTTTACTGTTTTGGTTTACTCTCACCACTCAAAGTCAAGAGCGTGTTTTTGGTAACTTTCCATAGACAGTTGTGTTACATGTTCCTTTTCCTGGTTTACCTTTTCTACAAAATAAGTCTACAAGCTAGCATGGCAAACGTCAACTGGCTAACGTCAACTAGCCTATTGCCTCCTTCAGCTGTCTTCGACAAATACGTGATCTTCAACATAGAGGTTGAGAGTCTCTTGGACCCATTGTTCTCTACTTTTAGACGGCAGGCAAAGTTAGCGACTAGCTACAGTAGTTAACACCGAGTATATAAGCAGCTAAAGACACTTCCCTTTTGGAGTTGGTGGAGACCAAAACAGAGCTGAAAAGAGAGAGATTATTGGAGCTACATTTATCAGATGGCCCTGAAATACGATTCCAAATTAACCCGATCTCACGGAAGTACGTGAAATGACCAGGACCTAACACTGCATTACGTGTTGGTGGCACCTAATTTGTTAAAATGACATGCAATACGGAAACTATTTAGGTTTCAGGAACAAAAGTACTTGGTTAGGTTAAGGAAAAGATCATAGTTTGGGTTAAAATAAGTACTGTGTGTTACCCAGTAGTTGTAGTCAAGACCACATAAACCGAGACCAAGGTATCACCATGACCAGAGAGAGGGGGGTTTACGGTAACAAATTAGATATGAGTCAAGTTATTGGTTGCATTTGCAAGTTTAAACACATAGGCCTAAATCAGACAATGCACAGGGAATTTAGCAAAATCCCTGCATTTGTGGTCTTGAAATAAAATCCTGAGTCCACTTTATCCGAGGCGAGACCAAGACCGATCTCGAGTACTACAACACTGATGTTACATAACTTAAGCTACGTATGTAAGTTAAAATAAGTCAATGTTGACTTTTGGTTTCACACGGGGCACTAACAGCGGTCTCCTGGGTAAAAGTCCTGCGTTTGTTTTACCCATCCATCCACTCCAAGCTCCTCCATGTGGACTTTGAGACAGGGCTGTGTTAAACCAGGGAATCTGTGCGTCTACCACGACAAAGGATCCCATTTGACTTTTCTTTTGGCATTTCCGTGTTGCCTGCACGTAATGCGGTGTTAAGAAGTCATGGTCATTTCACGTATTACTGTGACTGATCAGGCTGCTCCAAATGAATGCTAATGTAGCTTTAGCTGGATGTGTAAATAGGCAACTGTTTGTTAACAAGTTTGCCGGTTGTGTTCACAGCTTGTTCACGCTGCCCCCCACGTAGCCAAGAAAGCAGTTATTGCCGGTTAACATTTTAATGCAGGCACAGCTGTTGGATTTAGGCTGAGACTGAGGCCTCAGCAACAACCCCAAAATAGGGACATCAAGGTGACAGTAATGCATACATTGTAGAAAAGCTGAGAGAGAATATTTGGCAGGTAAGGAGACAGGACAACAGATCGGGAATGGAAATGAGAGACGGTGAAAGCGGAGGCAGAATAAGAAATGCAAAAAAAAAAAAAGGGTGAAAAGAAAGAGAGGAAGCAAGTGGAAGACAGGAGAAAAGAAAGCAGAGACGCTTATGTGACAGAATCAGCAGGGGCTTTATACAACTGGAGAAAGAAGAGCTGAAGTGTTCTAAGTGTGTGTGTGTCTGTGTGTGACCTCGTCTGCGCGTGTGGTTATGTGGGTGTGTGTGTAAGAAAGCTGTCAACTACTCCAGAAGAGAAAGTTCCAGCAGTGTGTCAACCTAATGGGCAGAAACTGGGGCATAGTGAATTATTCAACAGCTTTTTAGGGGGGAGATGAGACGCTTCCAATATCTTCCCTTAGGAAAAACGTAAGGACCCTGCTCACATAATACAGGCACATGCACACACACTGCACAGCATGTGTGCCGAAACAACTATATGCCATCAGTTCAGTCTCTGCCAACAGGTCCTAAACTCCTAAACTAATGTTCTAAAAACAAACACAGCAGCACAGCAGCAGCTAGCTCAACCCCCCTCCTCCCCCCTGAGACTCTCTCCATGTTAGTTAAAGGAAATACAACAAGCTGTTGAGCAATTGGTCCACTGGTCAACTTACTTACAGAAAACCACTGTTGGGTGCCTGACAGAAAACTGGTGCAGTAGCAGTTATTTACTTTGAGAGTCCCATTATCCCAACACCTAATGTTTTCAGAACTCAAACTAATCCCTGAACTGATCATATTTCATATAAATAATGTATGTTATGCTAGATTTTAACTAATCTCTAACAAAACATGGCTAGGTTTTCATTGGTTATATCAGTGAGAAGGCGGAAACATTAGGGTTTGGTCACACAAGCTTTTATAACTTAAATATCAGACCAAAATCAATTAATGCATGACTCAGTCTCCATCTTAATACTGTATAACATTAAGCTAGCAATGCTAATGGAGTTATTTGGATTGGAGGCGGGGTCGCATTAAACACACCGAAATGACGGCTGCAGAGAAAGTAACAGCCTGATAGAAACGCAATGATTGGCTCACAGCAGCGGTCCTGGCAAATTTGCATTGGTTGAAGTGAAAAGTATTAATTTCATTAAGTCAGGTGATTTACAGAATAGAGAAGCATAGAGGGAATGTATAATCAAATGGGATCAGCAGACAATCTGAAGAAAGAATCAAAGTAGTAGACTGAATGAACTGACACTGACAGAAACGACACAACCAAGAGCATTTAGCACCAAGATGGCTACAAAATAAAAAGGATCCTGCAGGTCACCACTTTAAAAACCCTCTAATATAGACAAAACATCTGTTTGAAACATAGACCTGTGTGTGGACTACCTTTTTCAAAGGTTCAAGTTTGGCATTTTGACCAGCTCCATCTTGGGTTTTCAGCCAAAAGTGACTATATTTGGTAGAGAGGGTGGAGCCAGGGTGGAGCCAGGTTGGAGTGCTAAGCTAAACGCTAAGTTACCAGCAAACGCTAGCTAGCTAGCTTTGTTAGAAAGGTGCATCCGTAATTCACGTTAACTGTGGTATAAATTGGGTTGCTAATTTTTGACTAGCAGAAAAACAAGCTGGAAACAAAATGTACTTCAGTAAAAAAAAAATAATAACAGCCAACTTCTTTTTAGTACAACCGAATGCTGAACAAAACATTTTAGGCGTCTTTCATGAACTGAAAACATAGAGGGTCAACGGTTTAAGACAAAAACATAGACAGCACCCAAAAAACAAGTCCATAGCTATTTAAATGTAGCTGTGCCATAGATCAAAAATTCTGTTCTGATTCAGTTCACCAAGGTAGCGACATGTCAATCACAAGGTAGCCACGCCATAAAGCATCCCCTGCCGTAAAGCATCCCCTCCTCTATTTAATTCTAAATCGGACCATAGTTTACAAAATGAACATCATGCTGTATTGAAGAAGACCTGAAATGTACGATTGAGACCATAAACTCATTAGTAAAAATGTTTACTAAGGTAATAAATCAATTCTCATCAATCAATAAGAAGAAGGGTACATTTCTGATAGACTTCTGTACAATCAGACTTCTTTTTGCAAAGTCCTATGCCTACTAATCCCATTCTGAAGCTGCAGCACTACCATTAACAGAACTATAATTCATCATCTTTTATTTCAAAGGGTTTACATCATTCACCTGCATCCTGTGGAACTCATTTGTAATGGCTCTTTGCTATACAGTGACTTTACTAATATGCTTCGCATCACCAATGTTGTAAAGAAAACTGGCGTTTGCAAAAAAAAGCATAATGTGACACAAAGAATCTGCTGGGATGTAAGAGCATGTCCACGATGGGTGATGTTAGTGATATGAGGACGGATAAAGTTAGGTAGGCTGCATAACTGATAGACTGGGAAGAAAAACAAGCTGCTTTCTGAAACGGACCCCTGCCGCTTGGTTCAGAAGAGTTTCTCTCCTTTTTGTCCCTGAACTCTCAGCTGCCAAAGAGTCAAAGCTTATGTAACACATGACATTTACAGCAAGGTCCGGTTCTCTGTCTACCTATCCACCCCTCTCTCCTTCGCCCCCCCCCACCCCCCTCCCCACACTTCTCTTTCTATCCAATCTGACATTTAATTAGTTGGTGAGTTGAAGACGTCTCACCACATCAACCCTGTAGTGTTGCTGACCTTTTACGACTGGATCACTCATCTGCCATTAGAGCACCCCCACACCACACACACACACACACACATACACCTCTTGGTACTAACAAATAATACTTCAGTGTGAT
Source organism: Perca flavescens (assembly GCF_004354835.1). Taxonomy (NCBI): domain Eukaryota; kingdom Metazoa; phylum Chordata; class Actinopteri; order Perciformes; family Percidae; genus Perca; species Perca flavescens. Next base: position 26,067,384 of record NC_041344.1, read on the forward strand.
GTTGAAATAAGCCAGCTGGCGATCTGGCAATTGACAGTAAGTTTTTTTTGCATTTGTGATGCATTCAGTCTGTGTGTGTGTGTGTGTGTGTGTGTGTGTGTGTGTGTGTGTGTGTGTGTGTGATGACTTAATGAATGTTGTGTGTGAGGAGGCTGCCTTTCACTGGGTTGCATCACTCTAATCAGCCATCATAAGAGGAGACTAACAACTGTTATCCTTTCATCTCTGGTCAGTGCAAAATGCCCTTTGCAACACACATAGAAGTGCATAGAAGGCTACACACACACACACACACACACACACACACACACACACACACACACACACACACACAAAGCCAATCAGACGTTTTCACTTCTGTCTCCCCCCACATCTCCTCTCCATACCTCAGCGCTGTGATCACCCAGCAACATCAGCTGCCAGACACCTCCTATCAGGATCGGTTTGGAGGCCTTTTAATCCGCCCTCTAAAGAAGTCTTTCCTGTCAATGGAGGGAAACGTGACCCCAATACCAAAGGCGGAGGACGGAGGGGATGTGGTAGTGGAGGGATCCGGGCAGAGGGCCTGGCAGAGAAAGCTACCCAACTGGCCCTGCATGCCAGTGTTGGGCCGCAGCCCAGACAATAGAGGCTGGAAAACATCCCTCGCAAAGACATATAGGAGAGGCAAAATACAGCTTTATAATGGAGGGAGGTAGGGTTGTGAATCACTGGACAGAGATGTGAAAGTGTTGGAGAAAGATGTGAAAAGAATATCAAAGTAAAAACGTCATCTTTAATAATTATGACCAGCCGTGACAGTAATGCTGGTATTGTTTTCACCTTGACATTGGGACAGCAGCCTATTTTTATATATATATATATATATATATATATATATATATATATATATATATATAGTTTGTTTATTATTTGGGAAAATTATCATTCTTTATAGTTGAGGTGAGTTTATAGCTATCTTCATTAGACCTGCATTACTTCCATTTGTGGCCACTTGGGGGCAGTGTAACAGGTTGTAAACACAACATTGACATATCACCATATACGGTTATAACTTGTGAGCAAACAGTAACTTATTTACACGACAAGCAGACACAACATTAGCATTTATAGCATTCCTATAAAGGTTAGGTCAAATATTCACTCTCCTTGTGTCTATGTTTTGCTCTCAACCAACTCATGAGGGAAACATCAGGCTAGTTCGCTGCTAACTAATTTACATTTACCAGTTAGAAGTTAAATATATCAGTTTGTGAATTGGTGCTGGGTAGATAGTGTACAGTGTGGTTTTTCAGAGCTTTTTTTGCTTCAAAAAGCTGTGGCTGAAAACGATGTCAATGAGAGAAGAGCGAATCAAAACAGTGAAGCTGTAGGCAAGAAAACCAAAATAATTAGTGAAGAGATGCTAAAACTCCATAATGCTGAGGGGAACTGCAGAGCTGAGTGATATCTCTCTGTGGGTTAATCACTACACTAAGCAGCTTCTTTCACATTACGTGTAGTAATTTTATATATTATTTATTGTTAATATTAAAATATTGATTGGAGTAGCATAAATATGGAATGGAATATGGAAAAAATACAGACACTCATGTGGCACAAATGTAGCTCCACCTTGACTGATGCACACACATCATCAACAGAAAACCATCTCACCTGCTCATTGGTTAGCTTTTGTCGCAGAAAACATTTCCAGACACATGGCCTTCTGTGGCACATGGTTTGACAGCCCGGAAATACAGAATGAGGTGCTGAGAGCCATCATTATGGCCCTGCCATCATCATGTCAAAGGCATGATGTTTGTCCATGTGTCATCTCACTTTACAGCTTCCCCATCCTTCTGTGGCCAGAGGAACCCAGGCCAGGGCACTACATCATTTCCATGGCTTCCCGATGAGCTCCACTCTCTCGGAAGCCAGACCACTTTACGGCTGTGGTGTCCAACTATATGCCATGGATGGTCAAGCGACAGTAGCTTTTTTTTATTCCAACCAGTGGCTCTGCCAGCTGTTCCAGCCAGAGATGGTGAATTAACCAGCAAAATCACCTACAGTAGTGCAGTCTTTGGAAGGAAACGCTGCAGACTCTTGGCCCTTCAAGGCGCTTGTTTGCCAACCACTCCACATGATGTCCAACATACTCTGTAATCACAGTGAAACTACACAGCCATAAAAACTGCTTCTCAAGCCTCCATTTGGAGACAAAACACCCTGACACCTCAGCCAAGCTGCCAACTAATTTGTGTAAACAACTAGAACAAGAAAAGTGTCACTAAACGCATTTCCACCTGGTATTAAACATCCAATCTGAGTCATACGATGATAACATCCAAAACACACAATTCACACTGATTGGTTTCTGTGACATGAGAAATACTTTGAATGAGTATGTAGTTCCGCTCACAGTTGAGTAGGCGGTCCTTAACGTGGCCCAGGACGGAGCCACGGTGCCGCTGCAAAATAGCGTCGGGAAGAAACTTGTTGTTCATCAGAAAACTGAGATTGGACAGATAATCTAGCTAGCTGTCTGGATTTACCCAGCAGAGATCTGAGGAGCAGATAATCCTCAGAAATCCACCGGAGTTTAGAACGCCAACACAAAGAAAGTGGAAGGTGACGGACATCCGGCCAAAAAGAGAGACATCCGGCAGAATTTTCGGCAGCACCGGAGTAATCCCAGAAGTGGAACGTCATATAGACTACATGTGGCCTAAACTACCTCTGAATGTGGTCTGAGTGATCGGATCTCAATGCATCCTAAATGCGTCCTGTGTGCATTCTCACCTGTACTTCTTAGAAGTATGTTCTTAGTGAAACACATATTATCAGACTGTTCATTGTACCATGGTATGAAATGCCACTGGCCTTGTAACTGTAAGTAAGATTTACCAAAGCTAAAATTTGCATCTTACTGTATGTTAGAGCAGACCAACACCGTTTCCTCCATTCCTTTTTGGTTTTATGTATTTATAAATGGTGTATTGCTCTCAGTACAGTCCCATGCACACCTCTGGAGAAATCCAAAGCTTGACAGACCTGCTGTGCCTAGTTACAGTTGCTAAGCTATGATTGGACAATCTCTGTTTGGGGCAGAGGTTTACAGTAGCACACGGTCAACTGCTTATTTCCATGTCACGCAATGAATGTCTTACGAGTAAACCGAGGGTGAATTTAATCCTCTTCCTATTTGAACACCCAGTCACCGCTCAGTGTAACGAATCCAAAGAACGCCCTTGAGCTGGGTAAATATTTTCAAACCACACATCTGCACTGCTCGAGTGTCCTTGTCCTTGAATTTAAAGAAGCCCTACCTGCTCCAGGGATGCTCTTCTGTAGCTGGCCCTGACCTCTAATCTCTGAGAGGCGAGGGGAAAGAGAATTTCCCCGGGGATCAACAAAGTATTACATTATTATTATTATTCCGGCCCAAAAGAAGAGAGAGAAACAATTTGGTGGATGGAACTTTAGATCAGCAGAGGTTTCAAAACATCTCCCTTTTTACCTTTAGCCATAGATGAAGACCATATATGGCCAAAGGGGCCACACTAAAACACTTCCCGACTGATCCCAGGGAAAGATAAATGAAGGTATTTATTGGAATCTGCTAGTAGTTATTAGTAGTGATTATAAGTCTGTTAAAAGGTATACAAATGTGTCTAATTTTACTCCATAAAGTATCTGCTATTACTCCTAGGCAGTTTGCATACAAAGTAAGGTGACATTTTCCCCAGGCTGTACGCTGTATATGAAGTGCAGAAACCCATCATTTCTGGAACAAAGCAGCTGATTGGAGTGGTGCGTAGGCTGGCCTTTAATGAGACGGCTGGAGTCCATGTGACAACTTTCGCTCTGCTCGAGTGTCCTTGACAAGACACTGAATCCCCATAAGCTCCAGGGGTGCTGCTGAGTGGCTAACCCTGACCCTGAGGGAAAAGGAAAAAGTAAAAGACTTACTGTCGTATGGTATGTAACATAAATCGTCATAAAATAGCAAAATCAGGAACTCCAATGTCAAAGTACCTTTGATTAACCCAAGTCCTTAAATCAAACAACTTTTGCCTGCAGTTATTACACCACATTGATTCTCCACTGTATTTTTGCAGCACTGTGCTTTTTGGACAGAATCTTTGGCATCGGCCTTCAGTGCATCCATTTCTACTTGTTTAGCTCTCGTACCTTTGGATTTGCTTTTTTCGCATTTACATTTGGCAGCAAAAGACAATTAATCATCCATTTTGCTGTTACAATGTGGATTTTTTGCTAATCTCCTCAGGGATGATCTGCCTCATTATGTTCCCACTTTTCAAACAGTGCATGTACACTACATGGCCAAAAGTATTTTGCCACAGTGGAATTACAACTTCTGTGTCCGTCACGTGATGCCATGGGAGCCAAAAAGATAGAGAAGATTCCAATAGATTTACGTGGCAAAAGAGAAGTCTGTGAAACAGTGGACACATTTTTTTTTCTAGGAGTCTAGAAGAGCCTCATGATTAAATCATTTTATCCCCATTCAAGTTAGCTGAGCTCTAAACCGGAAGTAGTCAGATCTGCCGGCGGAGGTCTCTAGTGCGCCTGCTCCAAGGGAACCATATTGAGGAAGCAGCTCCAATCATCTGGGTAATTTTATACTCCACAGAGCAATTCTCATTGGAGTTTTTTTTTTTTTATACCCTCATTGTGGCCATACGCTGTAGCACATCTCACATTTAAATAAATAAAAAACACATCGTAAGAAAACGGCAAGGCAACTTTGATGGTCTGGCTAGGAATGAATGGAACTGGGCTGGTATATGAACTGAGAGGCTGATTAAGGGAACGAGACACAGGTTAGCAGGGAAGGTCAGGGCCACGTTCAGCCCCGACAGCAACACATGCAATGAAAATGGCAATGAAGGGGCCTGGGGAAGAGAGAATGTTGCATTTAACATCGGGTATTTTATTAATGTAACCACAATCTTTCCCTAACTTTGACCTAACTTAAGTATTTTCATTGCCCCACCTAAACCATACACTAACCATAATTTATTTGCCATAGCCATGATCTTTCCATAACCTTAACAACACTGTCGTTTTGTGTAATTGTTTTGAATACATTGTAAGCCAGGTTTAATGCTCAAACTCACTAATGCTTTTGTGGCTGAATGGTGTCAAATCCCTGCAGCCAGGTCTCAAAATCTTCATGAAAGAATGGAGACTGTTATAGCATAAGGTGTATCATTAGACAGTCCCAGAATGTGATACATTTTTCTTTCAAAATGATTTGTGTGTCTCCGCTTCATCATCACACCACAGGAGGTCCTAAAGAACGTAGGAAGATAATAAAAAAGATTGAGGGGACTGAAACATCAGCAAATGTTTCCTGTCTAATAGAAAACCCAAGTCTCCACTAGAAAGCAGTACGTCTCAGGCAAGCAGAATTCTGCGAGGTTCTGACACGGAGTCTTGTGTGGTGGAGCCAACCAGCCTGCTTCTGCATCCTAATCTGGGAGAGATAAACTCAGTCCAGAGGGCTATTTCACAAAACCTAGATTGCGGATTAAGACGGGATGTTGCTGGATTTAGCTATGACTCGTTTTCATTAAAAGCAGTGGCACATAAGTTACCTTGGAGATTTATTCTGTGCAGCTAGCCTGCTCCAGACCAGGCTAACAGCCAGGCTTGATTTATCTTGGTCTATCTTACAGTTGTTGGCAGAAAGGGCTGATAAAGTCGCAAAGGAGTTTTCAATGAAGTCAGCGATAAGGGCAACATAAGAAGTTCTATGTACACGTTTGCTTCACTTCCTCGTAAGCTTAGTAGCTGTTGCTCACTGGGTGTAAAGTACTCTTGCCTGTTTACGGCTTATGGTCAGCTCTGTGCGTTGCTTGCAAGGTTGCAGACCCGATAAGAAGGAGAAACACAGCTACTTTTAAACATTATCAAAGACTTGGATATCAACAGGTTTGTGGATGTGCGCACACATCGCTACACCAACCTTTTCAAGAAGCTGGTTGAAGGAATGAAAGAGGGAAGCTACTGTATGTTCGCACAGTCCCACAAGTCCGCCACTGCTGGTAAACTTTGAAAAAAATCCTATTTTGCACGGCTGCATGTAAACGGGAATGTTAGTGGAATATTCACTTTCATTGGCCACGTAAACAGCTTAGTCGGAATATCGTCTTTATCGGAATAAGGGCAAAAAAACGTAAACGCAGTCATTGTCAGTTTACTTGAAAGAGGACTCAGTTCTCTTTCTGGTCCACTTCAGCTCTGAAATGTATACAGGTCAAAAGGCAAAAGGCCAAGTGAACCTCAAGTGTATTGTGTTCACGATGCACCGATGAAGAGAACTGCGTTGCTCCTGAGGAGGTCTGAGTACGGTTTGTTTCAGAGGAGTCTGAATCCCTTCGCAGCGTTCACACATGCACAAAACAATGCTGACTAATAGGTCCGAGGTCTTTTGGCAGGCCGAAACGGACCAAGGGCCCTATTTTAACGATCTGAAACGCAAGTATGAAACGCAAAAAGCAAGTAGCTTTGTGGGCGGATCTTGGGCAAATCTAAAATAGGTTGGTCTGAAGTAGCTAGGTATGGTTTGGGCGTAACGTGCAATAAACCAATCAGAGCGTCATCTCACATTCCCCTTAAGAGCAGGCGCGCTTGTTCCATGGCGGATTACTATTATAACGGCGGATTTGCCTGCTGCCCGCCAGCTGGAGCTGTCTGGGATGCGGTAAAGTAATAAATGCCCGTCTTGACCGGGTGGCGATGTTGCTGCTCCTCTCGGGAGCATCTCCTCAAGTCTGGAGAGGATTGCTGCAGCCATGGAGCGTGGGCCTCCAAACGCACCACCTGCACCCCTTCCCCCCTACTCCATCTCCGTCCACCCGCTCCATCAGGAGCACATCACGCATTACTCCCGGACCAGATCCCGCCGTAGTTCAGTTACATTCCCTATTTTACCGACGTGCGTCTGTGGAGGGGAAAGTCCGCTGTGTGTCGGGTGCAAAATAGGAGTGATACATGCGTCTGCGTACAAAGGCAATTGCGCTGAGTGCAAGATAGGGCCCCAAGAGTGAAAACGGCCTTAAAGAAAGCCGTGATTCGAGTTACTTAAAGGTCCCATAATAAGGTGCTCTTTGGATGCTTTTATATAGACCTTAGTGGTCCCCTAATACTGTATCTGAAGTCTCTTCCCCGAAATTCAGCCTTGGTGCAGAATTACAACCACTAGAGCCAGTCCCACAATGAGCTTTCCTTAGGATGTACCATTTCTGTGTCTGTAGCTATTGAATAGGAGAGAGGAGGGGGGGCAAGGTGACCTCATAAGGAGAAGATTCCAGATCGGCCAATCTGAGCTTTCATTTTCTCAAAGGCAGAGCAGGATACCCAGGGCTCGGTTTACACCTATCGCCATTTCTAGCAACTGGGGGGCCATAGGCAGGCTGGGGGAACTCATATTAATGTTAAAAAAACCTCATAAAGTGAAATTTTCATGCCATGGGAACTTTAAACCTGGCTCGACCTAGTCGCGCCTCCTTAGCCTGGCTTGGCCAGGATGCATGGATTGAACTAGGTCAAGCCTGGCTTTATCTCTTGGATTTCTGAATTCTGCTTCTCTGAAATAGACCTCAGGTTTGAAATTTAGGGAAATTACCAACTCCCTCACCTCTCTGCAACTCCTCCAGCTACTAAACCCAGCAAGGGAGAACAGGAGAGCTTCATTAGGCCTATCCAGAAGTATAAAGTTAACTAACCTCATGTGGGTACAAATCAGCACTCTTCTTTATCTCTCTCTCTGCTGCTCTCTCCCCCTTCACCCTCAAAGGAGCTCTCTCCGGTGACTCGCTGTTCCAGAGGATGCTTCCAAAATGGTGGCTCGGGGAGCGCCGCTTTTCCCAAGACTGCCGAGATGAGTTGCAGGGTTCTCCCTTGTGAGCGCAGTCGGGGGAAGAGGAGGACATATGCAGGAAGTTGTGTGTGCGCTTGTGTGTTTTTTCCCCCCCATCTTTTATGTTCCTAGCTTTCTCTGATCTGATCCGACGTGAAAATCACAAATTGGCCCCTAGCCGCTGCCCCCTGTGTACATAACAGAACTCATTAAAGAGAGGAGGGTTATTAAAAAGTGATGGAGTGAGCGAGGAATCTGACAAGAAAAAGTAATTCTGTTTAATAAAAGAGACGGAAGAAGGAGAGGAGGACGAAGCTCCAGAAAGAAACTTGCTGTGGAAACAAGGCTAGGCAACGCGGGAGCTGTGGCGAGACGAGAGGCACTGCGTTTACTATTCACTTTTCACGGATGGCTTGCTCAAATATTCCAGAGTCTTCAGAGGCTTTGGACATGCTTAGATATCTATTTTCCAACAGATGATGACAGGGAATAGGACAACTTTTCCACTGGCTCCGTTTCTGTGCCCTACATATGGACTAAGGCTAAGCCAAGACAATACAATACGAAGGCAACAAACTCAGCGGGCAGCAGAGTAAACTCTATGTTGCCTCTTGAATCCCAACAATCAGCAAAAGCCCCCTTAAGGTCTAGGCTAAAAATACACCACGTGTTACTGTTCACTTAAGATAAAAGCATTTGTTAAATGACCGTATCATAACGTCTCCTCTGCTCAGGGCAGAGGTTTCGAGGCGGGAGTGCGCAAACAGCAGCAAGAGATCCCTGGTATTCCGCCTCATGGATGTTCATCTATAATTCATCCGATGTGACTGGGAAAACATGAAATGCGAGCAAAGTATCTCTTGGAGGATTGCGATGGAAATGAGGATAAGGAAAGAGAGGTGGATGGTAAAAAGTTAACGAGGTGCGAGGGCATGAAGAACGCCGGATGGAAAGACAAAGAGAGGCGAGACGAACAGGCAGTTAGGTCTGGTGGGGGTGGGGGGTTGATGAGAGTTTCTTCCAAGTTGTTTGTTCTCCAGAGGCAACTGTGAATCCAGATGGACTGAGGCTGAGGGGGAACAGAATGCACATCAATATTTACTCGCCTCCCCTCACTTTTCACACCAAGGCAGGGGCAGGGGGGGGGGGGTGAAGAAAGCTTGGCACGCACGTGGCCATGTGCACTTCACATATAGATCTGCTAATGAGCCGTAATGTCTAGTGCTGCATAGATGTCATTTACATTTGCAGATGTGTGAAAACAAGTCATCATCATAATGCAAATGTATCCTCCTGATAATGAGAGTAGGTGTGAGTATGCCACTTCATATCTGTGTAAAAACTGAGGATATGTACCTTGAGAGAGAGAGAGAGAGAGAGAGAGAGAGAGGATGAGTCTGTTGGCCTTGCTGCTCTTCAACAAGTAACCAGCAATAACTGAAGAGATTATAAGCCGTGGCCTGCAGCATCCCACCTGTACCAGTATGTCTTCAACTTCCTCCTGAGGCCTCATTTATGATAACATTACAAAACACACTGAGAAGGTGCTGGACAGGTGTGTATACCACTCCCCAGGCAAATGTTACGTTTTAGAAAAACTAAGCTGGTAGGAGAATGTGTGCAGTACTACAGAAGCACTGAGTATGTTTACACGCACACCAATATTCCACTATTATTCTGAATATGACAATATTCTGAATTTGATACGGGTCATGCAAACAACATATTCCAGTTGGATATTCTGAATAAGGCTGTTTTCCGAATATAGCATTTTCCAATCAAGACGTGGGACATTCCGGTATTATTCGGGTTTAAGATCGCAGTCAGCGTAGTCAAATCCTGGAACATTACATGGCTTTAAATTGGTTATTTGATTAAACACATTCATTTAGGGTCAGTATGCTTCAACAAGGCTGGATGGCACCCCACTTCAAAAATCTGAACTATCCCTTTAAGGCCATTATCTTCTGAGTTGATTTTGTAATTTAAAAGTACAGGCACATTTTCAAATGGGGGGACTGTGGTCCACTTTCCCAGGTTGGTAATCTAACTTTGATGTTAATCAACATTTTAGGCAGTGGCAAATGGTGACACAGATGGCTAGGTTTTAAAGTTGTAATGCCCTCTCTTTACCTACCTACCTGCTTCTGAACCTGTGAACTGTGTACTTTAGCGAGCTTTATGCATAAACCACATAAATGACCTGGTTTACCCTCAATGGCTTTAATTCTTCCCTGCCTCTGAAAAATCATGTTTAAGTCACTGCTCAGTGCACATATCTATAGACGGGTGTTAACATGATTTCTTTAAAAAAAATTGTAATACTCTCAAAAGGGGAAGCGTGTGCAGTCAACGCATTCTCATCCACGGCAGTTGCTAGTTGTTTAAGCCGCTACAGAGCTTCGTGACGCGGGCTACAGACCTGCGGTGTATCAGCGGTAGTTGGTGGTTCAGTTACACGAAAATAGGTGACTTTGAGCTGGGTGCAAAGCACCGCGAGGAACCACTCGTTTCGGCGGACAATACGGTTAAATTTAGTCCACAAAATATGAGCGTTTTGACGCGACGAAAGTTAAGATTAGGCACCAAAATGACTAGTTAAGATTAGGAAAAAGTTTCTGTTTGGATTATAACACGCATTTTCTGGGTGTAAGGCTTTAGTTTTCCCCGGAAAGTGATCTGTGGTTTCTGGCTTGATAGTCCTATATGTTAACACCCCGACCTCCTCTCTTCGTGGCCAGCCGCGTTCTTATTCCATGGCCGTGGAATGCTTAGGAATGACAGTGCTTAACTTTTCGTAGCTTTTTGAACAAATGGTTCATGCGAACAGGCTGATGCAGTAAAGCCAGAATAATGTTCAAATCATTTCATGTTAAGGTTAATGCATTCTGAACTTCCCACATTATTGTGGATTACTGTCGTTTTACTGGGAGTGTGGGTTTTGGAATGGCCTGCAACAATGTAGTTGTATGTTTTTTTTCTTCTTAAAGAAGTCAGACAGTTTGCACGTTTGTGCATTTATAGTACAAAGTATAGTATCTTTGGCCGCCATTCATCCTAAGCTTTGCTCTCTTTCTATCCATTAGTCCTTTTTTGCATGTAACAGCACTTTGTTCCGAAAAAGTGCTACACAAACGCAGTGTGCAGCTGGTCCTCGTTTATGTACTTCGTTCCCCGGTAAACGCCTACAATAATAGTCACAGGACGGATTTATAAAAAAAAAAGACAGTGTGCTCTAGTAGAAATCCAGAAAGCCAGGGATCATGGCGAGGGAATCCAACTTTGTGATTTTTCAGCAGTTTTTAACAGTGTAAAGGAAACAGCTGCTCACTCAGGCGTCCCCTAAACAGACATCGACAGAGGGACCCAGAGGAGGAGAAGTGGAAGCTTTGACCAGGGAATGAACCTGGTCGCAGGTGCTCAAGCGTTACACAGGCGGTCAGTGAGCCAGAGTAGGGCAATGGGTAAATAAATACAATTAGTGCAAATTTGCTGTGACAATTAGCAGCGGTTTCCCTCGGCTCGCCTTTCACTGCTTCCTCACAGAACCCTCTCATTGTCCTTCGTCTATTCATCTGCCTCACAGATGCTTGTGAATGCTGTTCATTCATCTTCAAAAATCTCGTCAGCTTCGTGACTTTCTATACAAGGTATAGATATGCAGTACAAAGCCAAGGTCAGGCTGTGTGACTGACAGAAGGGCGCTAAATAGAAATAAACAGGGACAGGGTGAGGTTGCCTTTGTGTCTCCTGTGGCTGTTTGTTTCATCGGGGCCGCCATGTCCATCTTTGTCTCATCTGCTCCAGTTCCTTTGGCTTTGAAGGGCATGTCTGCTTGCATGTCAGGAATTAGAAGTGTGTGTGTGTGTGTGTGTGTCTTGATGTCTTTGTCCTGGAGACAGAGGGCAGCGGAGTCATGCGGACTTCAACTCTGGGTGTGTGTGTGTGTGTGTGTGTGTGTGTGTGTGTGTGCATGTGTGTGTGTGTGTGTGTGTGAAGCGGAGAGACTGTGAGAGAATAGAGGCACTCATCTGTAAAATGGAGTAAGAACTCTGCCAGCTTCTAGGAGCCTGTTTGCTGCAGCACCAAGACACACACACACACACACACACACACACACACACACAGCTGTAATTTGTCATTTACCTGCGAACTGGGCCGTCAGCGCTGGGTTACTTTTAGCTTCCGGCTCGATGCTAATCCCTCCCTTTGAAGGCCAGCCAATCGAATCCCATGGTTGACACCGCCAAAGAGGACTACACTATTATGACCTTTATGGCGCACCGGCTAATCTTTCCCCAATGAGAGAGAGCGAGAGAGAAACTGGCAACGAGTTCAACAAGCTTACTTGTCCTTTTTTTTTTTTTTTACTGCAGAAACACGCAAAGCCTTTGTAGAGGTGGCGCGTGCTCACATCCCTGGCAGCATTTGGCACATTTACAGACGTGGCGTCATTTAAGGTTTTTCACACCTAGTTGGTTTAAATCATTTATCTCAGTGATTCACCGTTTAACTTGGCTGCTCGGGCCTCGTGAGAACACAGGAATGGGACAGAGAACTTGTTGAGAGGGAGGCTCAGATTCAGCAGCCTGAAGCACTTGGCTTAAAGGAACACGCAGACTTATTGGGACTTTAGCTTATTCACCGTAACCCCCAGGGTTAGACAAGTCGATACATACCCTTCTCATCTCCGTGCGTGCTGTAATGCTGTCTGACGGCTCCAGCATTAGCTTAGCCTAGCACAGATCCTGCAGGTAACTGGTTCCAACTAGCCTATTGCTCCGAATAAGTGACAAAATAACGCCAACATGTTCCTATTTACATGTTGTGATTTATAGAGTCCCAGCGTGTACAAAAAAGAACGTAAAATGAGACACAGCCGTCTTCGAAACGTAAACAAACCAGGAACTATATTCTCAGGAAGTGGAAGCATTTTCAGAAAGTGGAAGTGCTGCTACTTGGGCAGAGTGATTAGCGCATCACCGAAGAGCACGGTTCCGTCAACAAAACCAATGTGAATAGCTATCTAGTAGCGAACGTGACTGGTGATCATGGCTGACTTTGAGGAATTATTTGAGGATTTTTACTTTGTATCAAACCAAGAACCAGAACCATATCTTTTTGAGCCAGAATACACGGACGAGGAGTTACAAATTGTGGAAGCTGATAGACAAAATGTTGAACAGACTGAGGTTGAGGGGAGAATCAGAACGAACACGGACTGGTGGTGTAAATGTGGAACATGCCAACCTATGCCGACAGAAACTGAGTGCCTTTGTTGTAGTGAGTGGGACCAGGTATTGCCATCGATGGCAAGGGTTGATAACAATGAAAACATTTGCGTCACTGCCACGGAGGATTTCTCTGCCCTAATACACCCGGCAGTTGTCGATTTTTTTTCCCGTTGTGACAAGATCAACTGGAAGAAACGCCCCATACTGAGTGAACCTAATGGACAGCTGTCAACCACGTAAGTGATTTTATAATAATTATGATGCATAGTTCAATGCAATTGTAGTATAGCCACGCCATACAGTTGGTCTATACACTTAAATATGAAATATGCACACATGCCAACTGGCATAGCATCCTTGAAATTGCCTTTCATGATCACCTGTTTACCTGTAGCCTAGCTAGTCAAACAAACCTTTCTGTGCTCTTAGTCAATACAGGTTGGTGTCCTACCGCATAGTTTTGGAGTGGGCCCTGAAAGGAGAAACTTTGGGTAGAAGCAACCGTAAACCACTGCCATCATGTGTGGTTGGTTGCATTCGAAGCAAATATCCCTCACAGACTGGTGTCTATGTGGGATTTCAAGAAGTGGAGGAGGCAATGGAAATGTTGTAACTGTAAGTGCCAACACCAATCATACATAAAATAATTATGCTTTCCAACATGTCTTTATCATATACAATTGACACAATTCATAAACTGGTGATATTCAAATCTATTTCAAGAATACAAATTGCATATTTTGTTGCGTTTTTATTACTGTACATGTAGCATAGACTATATCTGTGAATAAAGATATGTGACTGACAACATAACATAAAAGAGCAAGCTACGAATATCAGAGTAGTACTTGTCAGGGAATTATGATTGTTTTGTCCTTGACTACATTACTCTGTATACACTTTTCATATTCTAGTCAGACTGTCTGATACTTTAACACTGGTCTGTAAAACTACACTGCCTTACATTTTTTTCTCTGCCCACACAGGTTCCATCCTTTGACCTCTTACAAGACAGCACAGCTTTATTTCATCATGAAAATATGTGAAACCATCATCTGCTTTATACTTACTGTAATATTTTCTAGTTCAAATACATGAACTTTTCCTTTTAGTAGACAACATATGGTGTGTAGTCAGTATGACATTGAACACCTTTTACTGTACAAATTGTATGCCTACACAAGGCAGATTAGCACAGGAGAGATAAGACGACAAGAGAAATCAAAAATTAAGAAATAGCTATTTATTTTAAAATTGCTGGACAACAATAACAAAAACAATAATAATAACAAAAAAGGCACTTTATGTGGCAGTGGTGACATAATGAAAAACAGGCCTATGGGATGCTATGTGGGTGGGGTGGGTGACCATTTATTTATTTATAACCATAACCATTATGAGTCTGGACCTGTGAACCTTGAAGTGTGTGCGGAAATGACATCCTCCTTCCTGGGTTTTGAAACTCTGGCAATGTTAGCAGCCAAACGGGGAACTTTGGAATGGGATTCGGGGTCCTGGTATTTCACCGATGGATCCAGCCTTCTCTGAATGACTGCATCCATCAGGTCGTTCCTGAAAGTCTGCGTTGTTTCCTGGTAGACAGGCCTGGCAATCCATTGTTTGGATTGTTTTTGAAAAACCACATTGTGTCTTTGTAGGCCTGAAATAAAAACCAGCGTGACTGAGGAGTTTGGTTTGTTATGATTCTGAACTGAAGGCTATATTATGTCATGCCAGTTATACCAGCAAAAGTATTATGTTGTAAAAGATAAATATGGGAAATTATATATTTAGCTGATAAATTACATACAGATAATTACTGACGTGTATCGCTGAAAGGTCTGAAGTATCAGGAGGTTATGGTATTAATATAACATATTTTTATTACTTACCAGACGCTGTTTTTGCCTGTTGTCGTTGTGTGTTGTGGTTTTCATTATGATCCATGACTGCCAACATTGTTCGCGCTTGCATGGATGCATATTCAAAGTGCAATCTTTTGGGACAGTATTTGAGAAGGGCATTATGGAAGACCTCAAGTTGTCCTAGTAAAACAGAAATAAAGATGGTACAAATGAGAAAATACTCTGGAACACAGATTACAAGTTGTGTGCATGATCTTTTGAAGATAGGCTAATGTTCATCATTGTCTGTGGTGCAATATTACCACCTAATACATTGTAAACCAGTTTCACAGATTTAGTTCCCACACAAACTACAATGTATGGAGCCAATTCACAAACTGTGAAGTGTTTGATAAACATACCAGTGTGTTTGAACAGTGCCATTTGTTCCAGGTCTTTCAGTAGGCGTGTATTCATGACCACTTCATAAAGGACCTTGTAGGCAGGGGAATCTTCGGCCAACCACTTCTTTATTTGCTCATCCGCTGGCAGCTCAGTGTGGTAGCATTTGTGTTCCATGCCATCTTCTTCCCAGCGATGGACCCCACAGATATGATGTAGAATTGACTTCCATCGTCTCAGCAATTCCTGACAATAACATTAGAGCACAAGCAGAAATATTTTCAGCAAACAGGACCCAAACATACCCTAAAAAATTAAATTGATGTTGGAAGGTGATGTGTGCGAGTCAGCAGTGACATTCCACTGTGCAATTTTACCTGCTTACAATATGCACATGAGAAATAAATTAGACCTTGCCTTTGCAATATGTGTGTGTATATAATGTATGATTGTGTACCTTTGGATCTCCTTTTGATGAGCTACAGCTCCACCACATGTGACCGGGCTTCTCAGGTGCTGTGAGAAAATCACTCCGCCCAAGTAGCAGCGCTTCCACTTTCTGAGAATGCTTCCACTTCCTGAGAATATAGTTCCCGGTTTGTTTACGTTTCGAAGACGGCTGTGTCTCATTTTACGTTCTTTTTTGTACACGCTGTGACTCTATAAATCACAACATGTAAATAGGAACATGTGGTCGTTATTTTGTCACTTATTCGGAGCAGTAGGCTAGTTGGAACCAGTTACCTGCAGGATCTGTGATAGGCTAAGCTAATGCTGGAGCCGTCCGACAGCATTACAGCACGCATGGAGATGAGAAGGGTATGTATCGACTTGTCTAACCCTGGGGTTTACTGTGAATAAGCTAAAGTCCCAATAAGTCGGCGTGTTCCTTTAAAGCGTGATCCTATCATGTAATATGTATGTATGTATATTAATATATACATATTGTGACAAATTGAAAAAAATCACCAACACACTGTAAAGTGTATGGTCACTCCATGGGTGCTATCTTGCCCGACACAAGTGTCTTTGCTAGTTTAAGACTGCTAGTTTAAGTTGTCCATTTCCGGTCCAGCGCCCACGTCGTTTAAATAGCAAATGCACCTGTGCCCATCTGTGCGCCCATGGGCGTGCTGGTCTTACAGGGAGGTGTGTTCAGGTGCATTCTGGGCGTATTGCTATCTTGAGGCAGCGGGAAGTGATCACGCCATTGACCAACAAAAACCTGGTCTAAAGTCAATAGCGCAGCATTTCATTATTATTTTAACAGCAGATTAGTGAAATGCACCTAGGCTCGTGCACAGCGTGTGCACAATATGCTTGTTACACACACACACACACACACACACACGCGGAAGCGCAGAAGCACACAAACATGCAAAAGATTACAAATAAAAATATTATGGTGCAAAACCGCCATCATAATAGCAATGCGCCAAGGTCCAAACTCACCTGGCTTTTAAAGGGAATGGGAGATGACACTCTGATTGGTTTATTGCATGTTACCCTCAAAACACAGCTATGAATTAATGAAGACACTAAGTACAACCCTTTTTAACCATGCGCCTGGCGCACGGACCCTTTTTTCCGCCGTCAAACTAGCAAAAGTGGATTTGGACACGCCCTATACGCACCTGCGCCAGGCGCTTCACGCCGTGCGCTTAGATCGTTAAAAAGGGCCCCATATGTGATGACAGTTTCCAAGAAACCTTCAACCTTGCCCATCAAAGACTGAGGACAACATGGTATATAATAGGGGTGTAAGAAAAAAAATCAATACACTTGAATATCGCGATATTTTATTTAGCAATACTGTATGGATTTTCAAAAACCCAATATCGATTTTTTTTATCTTTTAGTTTATGTGCAAAAATATTCATGTAAGACAGTGGTTCACGTTTAAAGCCCCTACCACTAGATGGATTCGCTGAAACGCACCACTAGTGTCCTTTCCTAACAGTGCTTAACAGTGCCTAACTTTTTGCTAGAAGCTAACAACGTAGCTATGGCTGAACTTTGGCCTACTTTAGCATATCAACATTAGCTCACTAAGCACCTGTTAAACCACAATCCCAAACTGGAAGTTTGATTTTCTGTGTACTGAATTGTTTACCTAAAGTAATCAGCTTTGACTTTTAAGTCACATCGTGTCTTTTTTTTAAATATTAGTTTTTCTAAAATTATACTTTAAAAAAATCCCAATATATCGTTTTACGCACAGTATCGAAGTATATTGCAATATTTTTAATCGTGACCCATGTATCGTGATACGTATCGTATCGCCAGATTCTTGCCAATACACAGGCCTAGTATATAACATGTAAGAGTAAACTATGGCCCCTTTTACACATGCACGGCAACCCTAACTACAGAGGAGCTGTATAAGAACACAAATCTTCGAATCCGTTGTCTCCACGGCCCTCTCCTCAAACAGCCAACTGGGGGCTGGAACATGCACTGACAAGTGAAGATAAAAACAAAACTGCTATTTGTGGCCCATGCATCAATAAAGACGAGCTCAAAGTGCCTCTCTCACTAAGTGGCATTTCATTTTGTTTTTTAATTTGGCCCGCCAGACCCCCCCGAACTACCGCCATTGCTTTATCTCTTTTGCTCCTGCCAGACCAGGCCAAAAAGGGGTTGTGGGCCCAACATGCACTCTCATCAGCAGGAAATCTCCAATCTCCTGCCATTTGGCAGCATGGTACCAATCAACACTTTACTCCCACCCCGCTGAGAAGCAACCGACTCTGAAGGAGACAGAAGGGAACCTGGTGTGATGAAGACATGGAGTGTGTGAACGAGTAGAAGAAGAAGGGGAGAGAGAGATAGAAATAGAGGCAGAAAATTAGAGAAAGCAGGAAGGCAGCCCAGCGTTGAGCATTCTAAATTTACCCCAGTGCTGAGGCTCCCTGTCGTCTTCGACTCTTGCTCTCAAAAGAACTGTGCCTCTGTCAAAGCCCTGACACACACACACACACACACACACACACACACACACACACACACACACACACACACACACACACACACACACACACACACACACACACAAAAAGGTACAGTGAAATATTGATATTACTGCCTCCTAACCAGCCACCAAGATTACAGTCAAATCAGAATAAATGTACGAGTTTTGAGGACGTCTCTAGTATAAAAATTGCTCTAGCTCTTAATACGTTTTTCAAAAAAAGATACCTTTGAATTTAGCAGAAGCAGGCAAATTACTCCCCTGTGGATATTTATCTTTTTTTTTTTCAATAACCCAATTTATCATACTGTGTCCTTGCTGCCTAACCCGTCTCCTGACAAGAGTACTATTGATCCAAGCAATTGCAGTGATAAATGCAGTCTTTTATCAAATTACCAAATTCTACAAATGAGAGTGTAAATGGCCATGTTGGCCCGGCCTTTAGAGGTCCAGAAAAGACTAATAAAATATAATTTTAATAAGGTTTATGCATTATTGGATTATATACATTGCGGTGTTTTAGTGGTGTGCATCTCTCGTTTATCGGAGTTTTAAGCCCCCCAACGTCTAGGCACTAGGAGGGTTAGGTGCCTTGAAGTCAACGGTCGCAGCGCTGCCTGGAAGGAGACGTTGGGGGCTTAAAACACCAGCAAACGCATCTCTCCCTCTCAGATGAGTCAATATGTAGCCTATCTGTACAGTGCATGTGGTCTCACCATCCCGTACAACAAAACAAACTGTGATGCACTGCCTATTTGACCCAAATAGATTCAGTTACGATGACTTTTTTACTAAAATATATATCAGCTACAATCAGTTAGGTGAGGAGATTGATTTCACTCATGTCTGTGCATTACACATGAAAGCAACAACGAGCATACTGTTAGCTTAGCTTAGCATAAAAACTGGAAGCAGTTAGCCAGCCAGGCTAGCTGTTTCACCTTGCTTCAAGTCTTTATGGTGATTTAGTCTTTTTGTTGTTTTCGGTCTCTTTGTCGTCGTTACGCATCTCTCTGTGGTTTGTGTGTCTCTTTGTTGGTCATTTTGTGTCCATTTGTAGTAGTTTTGTGTCACTTTGCACTTGTTTGTCTTTTTGCAGTTATGTTTTGTCTTTGGTTGTTTTGCCCCTTTTTCAAGTCTTTTTGCATGTGTCTCTTTGTAGTCATTTTGACTGTTTTTGTAGTCATTTTGTGTCTCTTCGTAGTCATTTTGATTGTCTTTGTAGTCATTTTGTGTCTCTTTGTAGTCATTTTGTGTCTCTTCATAGCCATTTTGATTGTCTTTGTAGTCATTTTGTGTCTCTTCATAGTCATTTTGATTGTCTTTGTAGTCATTTTGTGTCTCTTCATAGTCATTTTGATTGTCTTTGTAGTCATTTTGTGTCTCTTCATAGTCATTTTGATTGTCTTTGTAGTCATTTTGTGTCTTTTGTAGTCATTTTGACTGTAGTTGTTTTGGGTCTCTTTGGTGTTGTTTAGCCCCCTTTCATAGTCATTGTGAGTCTCTCTGGGGTCTCCTCGTGTCTCTTTGCAGCGGTTTTGCATCGCTTCATAGCTGTTTTGGTCTCTTTGTTTTCTTTTTGTCTCTGTAGGCGTTATATGTTTTTGTCATCTGTATCCCTTTGTTGTCAGTTTGTGTCTCTCCGAGTGACATTTTGCAAGTGAAGGCCAGGAGGGCCCCTGACACTTTGGGCCCCTGGGCCTGTTCCCAGTAAACCCGTTCAGTATTCCATCCATGGCAGACATGAGAGTGGTGTCTCTTCGCCTAAACACTCGTTATTAAAAGCAAATAAACATAGCCTATTTCCCAAAATGTCAACCATTCCTTTATTAACAAAATGTAACTAAAAAAAAAAAAAAAAGAAAAATGCCGTACTAGCGTGTGTCCCTGCAAATAAAACACAGGCACACAGGATAAGTATTGACAGTTAACTGCCTTCAACCAGGAGGAGGGCCAGATAACAGTAGCATTAGCTGCTAATGCTAACGTCCGAGACAAATTTGATCAGCTCTGTGGTTCTGTATCGATGTAGCCAAAATCTCGGACTCTTGTTTTCCGAAATGTATTGGTTAATCGTTCCTCCTCTATGACCTATCCAAGGGTCTTTCTTTCTTTCGTTCTTCCTTCCTTCCTTCTCCCAAAAAAAATTTGCAGTTGGATACAGGACTTTCTAACAGGCCGTCCCCAGACAGTTAGAGTTGGCACTACATACTCAGCCTCTATAGTGCTAAACACAGGAGCACCACAAGGCTGCTGTCTCAGTCCTCTATTATACAGTCTGTATACCTATGATTGTATTGCTAAACATCCCACTAATAGTATCGTAAAATTTGCAGACGATACTACTGTGATAGGACTTATTGACAGCAATAATGAAACTACAGAGCCTACAGAGATGAGGTAAGCAAATTGATCATGTAGTGCCAAAGAAATAATTTGTCTCTCAATGTGGGGAAAACTAAGGAGGTCATCATAGATTTTAGGAAGAACAAATCTACACATACACCTGTCTTTATTAACAACTCTCCAGTTGAAATTGTTAACACCTTTAGATTCTTAGGCGTCCACATTTCAGACCCCCTCACATGGTCCTTCCATATCAGCTGTGCCATTAAGAAGGCACATCAGAGGCTTTACTTTTTGCGGTGTCTTAAGAAATACGGTATGTCTCTTAACATTCTACTGAACTTCTACCGTTGTACAATTTAGAGTATGCTGACAGGTAATATTGTAGTGTGGTTTGGTAGGGCTACTTCACATGACCTTAATCTACAGACAAAAGTGGTCAGGACTGCATCTAAAATCATCGGATTTCCACTTGAATCGCTCCAACAAATTTACTGGAAACGCAGCACTAAAAAGGCACAAGGTATTATACAGGATTCTAGTCATCCTGCACACAATCTCTTCTCCCATCTTCCATCAGGGAGACGCTTGCAGAGCATCCAAACACGCACAACACGTTTTAGGGATAGTTTTTACCCCCAGGTAATAAGGTTATTGAACAATAGTACAACAGGAAGGAGGGCTGTGGTCTGAACTTAGTCACTTGTATATATTATGTTGGATATTTTATAATGTTTTTAATACTATTAAGTTTTTTAAATTGTTATTATTGACTGGTGCTGAGGGAGTGCTAAGGCACATTGTATTTCATTGCTGTGGTACTTTGTACTAATATGCATATGACAATAAACTTAAACTTGAAATAAATGTTAATGAATTAGAGCATCTTCTGATAATAGGCTAAATAAGAAGTGTTCGATAAAGGCTGAAAACAAAAATGTATAGAAATACTCAAGGCAAAAAGGCAAGAAAAGGAAACGGCATTCAGGAGACAGCCTGGGAAAGCATGGAGTCAGAGCGGTAATGAGTAAGCGAAATAGACAGTCGAGGGGGAAAAAAATAGACTCGCGGAAGTTAAGTGAAAAAGTAGACACATCGGGAGCGAAACACAGAGGCAGAGATATTGGATCAGGCAAATATTGAACAAGAGCAACAGCAGAGACAAAGCGAGGAGGTGAGAAAGAGATCAACAGATTGAGAAAAAAAGCGCACGTTCCCGTTCCCCATGGCTGCGTGCCCGCCAGCATCAGTGGCGGTGGAGGGGCCGGAGCAGGAGGCCCCTGCACGCAGCATTTGGTCATTTCACAGAGCGCTGCTGCCCACCAAAACAATGTTGAAGCAATCAGAGCTAATTGCGCACTAATGGCTCCCTTTCCACTTTCCTTCTCTAATTGGCTGGCGCCATCTGTGCGCACGCATGCACGCACGCACGCACGCACACACACACACACACACACACACACACACACACACACACACACACACACACACACACACACACACACACACACACACACACACAAACACACACACACACTTGCGTCCCACATACACACAAAGCTCCCATTCTCACAACACAAGCATCCGGCATCAGGCATCAGTTAAACTCTCAAAATAACATGCAGGTCTAGAAATTGAGAAAATAACATCATATATTTCAGCCAAGTAGAGGATGAGAGATTCTCCAACAGTGTGCTCTGTCACCCAAAGGGGGGAGGGGGGGGGGGGGCATTTACAGTTTATACTACCGGTGAAACCGTTAGCATGTTTGCATTGATTTTTGCCTTCAGAGCAGAGCGGTTAAAATAACAGTACAATCCATTTGTTGCGATAAATGGATTGAGTTCAACAGGAGGAGCATTTCGGTGACTCGCTGACGAGCCCGTTATTGCATCGGCTGATGGATCTCCTTAGCACGACGCGCTCCATTTTGCCTCACCCCTCTCCCCCGCCTAGCCCGTGAAGCCGTGAAGCCGTGAAGGCTCTTCGTTCTCAGGAGTAGCTCGTCACCGCTGTCACCGCCGCGGCGCCTTTCCCGTGCATCAGGCCCCCCCCCTTTCCCCCCGCAGTTCTTTGTTATCACTTAGCAGGGCATCTTTTTTTGGGCTGCGCAGTGTGCAAACCATCACCGCAGGCAAAAGGTGAAACGGGTACGGCAGGGACAGTGCTTTTAAAGTGCAGCGGTTGCCATGGAAACCACCTTTACCCAGGTTCTCCTCGGTCGCTCGCCGTCCAACGATTCGAACGGCTTGCCGGCTTAATTGACAGCTGCGGATAGACACACACACACACACACACACACACACACACACACACACACACACACACACACACACAGAGTTCTGGATAATGATTAAATCCATTGCCCACCTGCTTGTTTACACTCTAGCAACCGATTGCTCTCTGTTTCCTGTTTACTGAGACATCGTCCATGCCACCATCTGTCCATGTTTCCAGTTTGCGGTGAAAACAATTTGATCAGAACAGGTAGGGCACTTTTCTTTCGCATGACTGTTTCGCACAACAATGGGACGCTTTGTTTTCGCTCGGCAACACACACCGTCTCGCGCACGGTGAGCACACTGCTCCTGACTGCAACTCTGTACACACAGTGAAGCATTCCTCCCGTTCCACTGTGTTTGTGCCGTTGTGTGTGCTTCCACTTGTTTACCAGAGAATACACGTGTGTTATGGTGTGTCTGTCTAAATGCATGAGTGTTTGTGTGTGTGTGTGTCTATTCGTAGTTGTGTTTGTGTGTGTCTCCAGGGTTACAGAGAGGTGTACTATAGGCGATGACACCACCTTGAAGAAAGCCAGAGGCAACTGGACTGCTGTAGACAACAATGCCTGGGAGAGACCCTCCAAACACACACACACACACACACACACACACACACACACACACACACACACACACACTAATCAGACACACTTACACACCCACCAACCAGATTTTTGATGCTCTTTAGTACATTCATTGTACCGGGTGTAGATCCCTCTTTTGAACACCTGCATTTTCATTTCTTCCCAAACACAAACGCTTGATTCTAACACCCCAAAACCACATTTGTCTGAGCTGACACAAAGACATGCGAGCTAACTGAATTTAGAACACTTCACACTTGTCAGCTCAGTAAAACAAAGTGTCCAGATGCAAGCTCAGAGTAATGACACTCAGTCAGAGCGGTGCCAAGATACCCAGCTTTGAAGCGTTTTCACATCCCATATGGCAAAAAAAGTAGTCTATTTAATTTAAAATCTTTCCCAACATGTTGACTATCGTCTCAGATCTAACTTTGAGCATCTGTCCTCCGTTTGAAGGATGGGGTGAAGTGATCTGAAGTCAGTCGGAAGCTCGTTTCATTTGTAGAACGCTTCGTGGTCCAAAAGAATTCTCCAAGTCAAACTGATAGTAGACAGCGTTATAGTCGAGACACCAACCGTCCGAGGCAAGTCTCGAGTCCCCAGTGTTCGAGTCCAAGTCAGAGTCAGAAGAAGAGAAGAGTCGAGTCACCATTACCTGAGTTTGAGTCCCAGTTGAGTCCGGAGTCCAGAGTCCAGAGAATAGCGATGTGAGCCGTACTCGAGGACTCGGGGACTCACATCAGAGCCTATTATACTTAAAAGTAGTCAGGTCCCCGAGTCCTATTTCATGAATGCTCAAGTCTGATTTCATAAATCCTTGAGTCCAAGTCATGAGTACGACGCGAGTCGAGGACGGGTCAAGAGTCCAGAGAGTACACTCTGCATCATGTTACCGTATTTTCCGGACTATAAGTCGCACTTTTTTTCCTACTTTGGCTGGTCCTGCGACTTATAGTCAGGTGCAACTTATATATCAAAATATATATAATTTAACATGTTTTTACATGTTAATTCATACTGAAAACATTACCGTCTACAGCCGCGAGAGGGCGCTCTAGGCTTGTGATAACTAGAATGCTGCCCCTAAAGATAACTGAGAAAGTAAAGAGATAACAAACCGCAGGTAGTAAAATATGCAGCCGAAAATGGTAATTGAGCAGCAGAAGGTGACTCTTACTGCAATGAAGAAAACAAAGAAAGCTAATCGGCTAATCGCGGGCTGAAAGCGAGATGGCCAGAGCTGGAGGAATGAGTCGGGAGGGGCTTGTCAACGGTGCAGTTACGTCTCCACGCCTTTTAATACATCCATGCTCCACGCCCTGGTAGCTAGTTGTTCTGTGGGCTATTGTACAGTTCAATAAGTGTTAATGTGTTACGGTAACATACCGGACACCTACCGTATTCAGCCTGTTGTTCTGTGTGCTATTGTGTAGTTGACAGATGAAAAAAAAAAAAAAATTCTAAATAAATGAGACTTATAGTCCGGTGCGACTTATATATGTTTTTTTCCTCTTCATGACGCATTTTTTGACTGATGCGATTTATACTCCGGAGCGACTTATAGACCGGAAAATATGGTACTCTCAAATTCCAGGGTCTAGCTGCAACATTCCACAGGAAGCGGTGAGCAATGCTGTATGTGTGTGTGTGTGTGTGTGTGTGTGTGTGTGTGTGTGTGTGTGTGTGTGTGTGTGTGTGTGTGTGTGTGTGTGTGTGTGTGTGTGTGTGTGTGTGTGTGTGTGTGTGTGTGAGCAGTGGACTGTTGTTTCCCGTGCCACAGTGCTCTGCACCTCGTCCCCGAGTGCGACAGGAGCAGATGTTAAAGCCAGCGCCAGCCGCGGGGCTTAGAACACAGCTCCCATCAAACAAAACTATTTCCCCCTCTGGACGGTGGCTCTGCAGGCCCAGTTCAGCTCTTCATCCAGCGTTCATTCTCTTTGTTCATCACAAATCCTCTGCTGATGCCAGAGAAAGAAAAAAAAAACAGGGAAATGTCAAAGCCCCAGCTGGGACAAAAAGTTCCACTTGCACTTGTGTTACACAGGGAATTCTAAACTCGTGGTACGGTTGCCTTCTGGCTGATTGGGTTGTCACTGCATTTAGGTCGCTGTTTGGCTTTTGATGAAAAGGCGGTGTGTTATATAAGATAATTAGGGGAGATGAAGGAGTGTTTTCCTTTAAGAGTGTGCATTTCTCACCTAAGCGTGTCTGAGATGGTATATATCGGCGACATTTAATTTCCGGTATTGTTCAGGTGCCTCCGGAAATTCTGCCGGATGTCCGACACCTTCCGCTTTCTTTGTGTTGGTATTCTAAACTCTCTGAGGACTATGGTTAACTGCTCCTCAGATCTCTGCAGGGTAAATCCAGACAGCTAGCTAGACTATCTGTCCAATATGAGTTTCCTGTTGCACGACTAAAACAACCTTTGAACGTACACGTTCCACCAAAACAAGTTCCTTCCCGAGGCTATTTTGCAGAATCACCATTCTGCCCTACAAAGGCAAAAGACCTTAACTCGCCAGGGTGTGAAACTGAGAAAAATGACTTTAAAGTTATCTTAATGTCCTGACAATTGAGTTATAGGTATGATATTATAATTTTCACATTTTGTAGTGTATACCTGTATTAATCTATCTACAAAATCCTTTTTAAATCAGATTTGACCTTTGACCCTTTTTCGGAAGTTACTGTATTCTGCCTTAGCATTGCCCACAAAATGACAATCCGTCATACCAAGGCAAAAGACCTTAACTTCTATTTTATAGCACAATGTTATGATAATGATAATTTTTACTTAAAATGTAAGCAATATTAATCCTATTGCACTCACTATGATAAAAATGGCTTCACATGTATCAACATCATATGAAAATGATATATCAATACGTTTTGTTTCTGTATTTCATACTCATACTACCACACAGGCAATCGCATGATTGAGTCACATACTCTG
This sequence comes from Perca flavescens, assembly GCF_004354835.1. Classification (NCBI taxonomy): domain Eukaryota; kingdom Metazoa; phylum Chordata; class Actinopteri; order Perciformes; family Percidae; genus Perca; species Perca flavescens. The sequence continues at coordinate 26,093,876 of NC_041344.1, forward strand.
AGAGACAGACAGAATTAAGCAGGAGAGTGTTTTGATGTTTTAATGCATATAAAGCATGTTCTTCTGTTTGGATATGAGGCACTAATTTAGACTCACTGCAACAATGAAGTTAACATAAAGATGCCGTCATTCACGTGCATATTAAGTAGCCACGTTGGTTTGTTTTGATCTTATAATACATTCATAGATGCTCTGCAGAGATCATGGTTAGTTTGGCCAGCAGCTAACTTCACAAGAATGTGTCCACATTTCAAGATTTGTGGCAAACTAAGATAAACAGTTAAAACCAACAGCTTTTGTTTTCGCTACTTAGAGTAGAGAAGAGCTGTGTTAGGGCCGGGACACATCAGGCCGATTATCGGCCGTGGGACAGTCTGCCGAGGTCAGTGACTCGAATCTGTTCGGTGTGTCCCATGCCGTCGTCAGTCTGGGGGGCCGTCGGCGTTCATTTTGGCCGACCTGACATGTTCGGTCGCCGGCAGGGCCGTCGGGACTCACCCGGAAATGACGAGCGGAATGAGGTGACTAGAGTCTCTCAAAATCTGACGAAAATCTTTTAAACTGACCTTTGTTGATCTGAAATGAAGATACATTCAGCAACTGCATGGCCCGTTTCTCGCTTAAATTGTTCTCAGAAACATGTTCCAGTGAACTATTTTAGTACAATAGGAGATCGTATTCTGAACGGCCGCCATGACAGTCCAGCTCTGAATTTCCGGAGAAAACAAACCCATGTGACGCGTTTGTCCAATCAGCTGTCGGTTTTCATTTCTTGGGCGACATTACAGATTAGCGCCGCCTGCTGTTATGGAGATGTATTACGTCTCCTCTCGTCTTTTTGGTCTGTTCTGTGGTAGTTTTTTGGACCTTGGGGACGCGACTGATCATGTCGACGGGGTTTTCTGTCAACGGTCGGCCGTCGGCTATATGTGTCTACACCATTAGGGTAAACAGCGCGGTGGACGAGAGTGGACTGCGCCCAGACAGAGATTGAAATATATCGCTTCCTACATGTGTATGCCTGTAGACAGGTGAGTGTTTATTGATACGTATTTACATTTAGGTTTTATTGTAGCCTACTTAGGCTACAGTAACGAGCGTAGCGGTATTTTTCCCAGTCAGGTACACGTGCTGCGCGTCAGCGTCGTCCCCTCCTCTGCTGTGTGTGTGTGTGTATGTGTGTGTGTGTGTGTGTGTGCGTGTGCAGCGCGGGCAGCGCATTTACAAAGTACCTTAACTCAATTTGAACCTTCTGAAGCGCCATGAAACAAAGACAAAGAACCGTAACTGATGTTACGGTAGTCTGCCTTGGCTTCTCTACAGCTTTTGAACACACAATTTTCTCCCCAAAACAATAAAATTGACTCAAGAAATTTGTCCACATGATAAAGCAGATCTTTAATCAAAAATGACAATAACTCATTTTCAACCAAAATTGAGTTCCGGTCTTTTCGTTTGCACGGCAGCATTGCGCCGCCCAAGACGATTGTGATTGGTTTAAAGAAATGCCAATAAACCAGAGCACGTTTTTCTCCCATCCTGGAATGCTGCGCGGACTAGCCAGACCCTCCTCCGCGGCGCCGTGGAGGAAGGTCTGGCAATTGCGAGACTATGTCCGTCTGTCCCGGAGAAGCGCGCTTTGCACGTTTCCTTCACTTTCCTGACTTTGTTTGCGTACAGCCGCTGTAACCTGAGCGTGCCAGTTTCAGGGAAACAGCAGGCCGGGGTTTTGAACTAGCAACCTGGCGACCGCTGGGAGGTTAGCATTACCCTCATTGGCAGGCAGGTCCAGACCTTTTTGGCAGAGCGTTCTGACGGAGAGCAAACACATGTAACCAGTGGGAGTCGGCCCATCTGTCTCTGTCTCCAGCTAGCGGCACGCACACACATGTTCACACACACGCACACACACACACACACACACACACACACACACACACACAATTCCTCAGGAAAGTGAGACATGAGCCTGCGTTGGCAGTGACAAACGAACTGCACGGTGAGGGAAAACCAGTTGGAAGATGAAGTGACCAATAGATCAGACAACTGAGACTCTCCCTTTCTCTCCCTCTGTTGTTCTGCCTTCTCTCACACTCTCACCCTACAGACAGGAGCTGGGTCAAATATTTTAAAGGGTCACTTAACTCAAATGACCTTTTTCTAAACACATATTTTGTCACATATCTCTTGTGGTACCTAGTAGAGTCCGGATCGGGCCGAATTCTTCTGTCCGAGCCCGGCCCGCGTCCGACAGGCATTAAGATATGTGTGTCTGAGCCTGACCCTAACCCCGACACAGTTAAAATCTCTTTTTTTTCCTCATACTAATGACGCATGTAGAATAAGTTTTTGTGTGGAAAGCCCGTTTTTATTAAGGCATTCGGAAATGTCAACAGATGAGCGCATCAGCGCACACGGGGCAACAAGCGCACGTTAATAAGCTGTTAAAATGTTCAACGTGTTAACCTTTCCTGCTTGCTTCGTTTCCGACCGTGATCCGAAAACCAGGGGAGAGTCGTTACCTCCAGGACCGACGTTATAAAAGGGGTTAAAATCCCGTTTCTGGTGAGCGAATGAATGAAGTTGGCTTTCAGTCGGGGGTTTGTTTCGGACACTGCACACACGGTGTACAAAACTTCAACTTATTCCACCAACTCTGCTCCGGTCACATCTGGAACACGTCTGCTTCCTCTTTCTCTATCTCTCTTCTGCCCACTTACCACACACACACACACACACACACACACACGTTTGTGGCACTATCATTGTGGGGACCCACCATTGGCGTAATGCTTTCACTAGCCCCTTACCCTAACCTTAACCATCACAACTAAATGCCTAACCTTAACCCTTACCTTCACCCTAACCATAACCCAATTATAACCCTAATCCTAAAACCAAGTCTTAACCCTCAAACAGCCCTTTAAACTTGTGGGGTCCAGCATTTTGGCCCCACAAAGCTGTCGGAACCCCACAAGTATACTGGACTCCCGGTTTGTGGACCCTACGAATATAGTTAAACAAGAACACACACACACACACACACACACACACACACACACACACACACACACACACACACACACACACACACACACACACACACACACACACACACACACACACACACAGAGCCCTCTTAAAGGAGTTGCTGCACCATTTTACAACAAATACCTTATCGCAATGATGTGACCGAGCCCAACCCGCACCCGACCATAATTTCTAAATATCTGTCCGAACCAGGCTCGGCCCGTCGGGTACCATAGGGACCCGTCAGGAGCAGTCGGGCTCAGGTCGGGTATCCATGCCTTAGTACCTAGCCATACAGTTCTAATTTGCTCAGGTTTTGAGATCAAGATTTCCGTTGAGATTTTCGCCTCAACGTGATCTTATTGGAAGGTGTGTCATATAACTCCCCGTTGTCATTCCTCAGCTCGCCAGGAATGAGGCTAAAATGAGGGTTGCAGCAGGCAAGCGCTTTGCTCCAATGCAGTTGGATAGATAGTTTTAAACTAAAATTGAAATGTGGTAACATCGTTTTTTTAGGCAACAAAACTTCTTGGTCTCCTATCAAAGTTTCAAATCAGAATCAGAAAAGATTCAATGCCAGGTAAGTAGCACTTACTAGGAATTTGCTTTGGTTTGGTGCGTAAACATATGTAAACATTATGAAATATGCCATCAATAAATACAGAAACAAATAACACATACATATAACTAAATAACAATAAGAAGAAAGAAAAAAAAGAGGCTGCATGGATTACTGCAGGATGTGCAAAAACACACTGGTTACTGAGGTTGTGTTCCCAGGCTGGATGTCAAAACGGATTTTGAGTAAGGTTTTCTTACTTCTGCAACAGACTTCTTTGGCAGACTCTCTACAGGGAAGAAGAACGCCAGGGGCGGGAATCCGAGTATCAAATATGTATCAAATTCAGACAGCTTCACTGTTGGAATTTGGGAACTCCATTTCATATTATGCTGATCCTGGATGCATTCCAAAACTGACCCAGAATGGAAAAGTGAAAATATTTCAACTACTAAATGTACTATCCACTTGCTTTTAGAGGTTTCATTCCAAAATGTACCTCCGACATAGTAGTTAGTAACCTCTCTTTATCCGTTTTTGTTTTCAATCCCCTCAATTTGATCAAAGAGGGAGACATTTTCACCTTATGGACTGATGGCTCAACCGGGAGAGCCATCCAAGCCTTGAACAACTCCAACTGAAAGTTATCTAACGTTCACAGCAACGCCTTATTCCACAGACATAACCTACCCACAGAATCTACAGACTATACTGTGACACATTATCGCAGGGTAATTTCTCCGATAGAAGTCAACTTTCAATGCTGTGAATACCATAAAGGAAGTGCCATTCCCCTCCATTGTACTGGTCATTTCTCACAACCTGAAGAGAAAAAATTAAAACCATCCATACAGAGTCAGACAGCAGTTTTTTGTCAATTGTGTGAACCCTTTAATTCCTCAAGTTACAAAAAGATAATAACTCCACCGTGACTGGTAATACTCTTTTCCTCCCTATCTTTTTTTTTTTTTTCTATCGTTAGTCCTTATGGTGATAAGGATGGAAAGATAGGTGTGTGCATGTGTGTGACAGAAAGCGAGACAAAAAGAGCGAGGGACAGATTGTGAATGTGTGTGGAAAAGGTGGCGATGGCTTTCACCTCAAGCGGGCTTCATTACCATGTGTCTGTCAGAGCAGACTGAGGTCTTGTTGCCAATGGCAATGTGGAAACGGAGTGAAAGAGCATCAGCATCTTTTTTCTCCCTCCTCCCTCTCTCGCTCGCTGTCTGTCTGCCAACGCCGTCTCTCCTACTCTCTCACTTTCAGAGCGAGAGCAGTTAAACACATCAGCATGTCTGTCATCGCTTTAACCTCGCCGTCTGCAGACGCAGACAAGAAAAGTCCATTATCGCTCCCCTCAGTGTGACTATTTATCTCTCTCACCACCTCGCCCTGTCACTTGCAAACCCACCCACCTACCCCGCCTACACACACACACACACACACACACACACACACACACACACAGGTTTGTGGCACTATCTTTGTGGGGACCAGTCATTGACATAATGCATTCCGTAGCCCCTTACCCTAACCTTAACCATCACAACTAAGTGCCTAACCTTAATCCTTACCCTAACCATAACCTAATTCTATCCCTAATCCTACAACCAAGTTTTAACCCTCAAAACAGCCCTTTAAACTTGTGGGGTCCAGCATTTTGGCCCCACAAAGCTGTCGGGACCCCACAAGTATACTGGACTCCCAGTTTCTGAACCCCACAAATATAGTTAAACAAGCCGTCCCCCCTTCCCCCAAAAATTAAGTGTATGCTTAGGTTCTACGCCACTGAAATGGGGAAACCTAATTGAGCGAGTTTCCTAGTTCTAAAATTGAATAGACCATTCATGACCTCCTGTGTTTATTTTGGCTACAGCCCTGAATTTGGAACCAGATTCAAATTAGAACCATTTCTTAGATACACACCCCATTTGGAAGCGTGGGTGCTCTGCATCTCTCACTGAAAAACAGTTGTGTGTGTGTGTGTGTGTGTGTGTGTGTGTGTGTGTGTGTGTGTGTGTGTGTGTGTGTGTGTTATTCAAACTGATTGAATAATGCTCCCCCTTCCCCCAGCAACTATTATCCATGTGTTCTTTGCACAAGACCTTTAACTCCAAACTGCACCGGCGGGGATGCTCAGAGACCAACAACCACATCAGAAGGTATTGCTCGAAAGGAGCATGCTCAGAGAGTTTTACTAGACAAATATAAAAAGAGAAAAAAAAAAAAAAAGGTATAGAGTGGACTTGAAAGGAAAGATTTGCTCAACACAGAATTGATATTAATCATTAATCATGTGCGTTTTACCAAGCTATATATCTAAACATGTTGAGCTAGATAGTGTACAGACTGGGGGCCTGAGGAAACAGCTAGCCTGGCAAGTGCATCTCAACAACTCTGGCTGTCTTTTTGAAAAACTTTTTATAAACTTAAATATGCTTTAATGTATGGCTGCAACTAACTAATGATTATTTTCGTTGTTGATTCATTTCTCGATTCACTGATTAGTTTTTTAGTCTTTGAAATGTTCGAAAATGTTGAAAAATGTCGATCAGTGTTTTCCCAGCCCAAGATGATGTCCTCACATGTCTTATGTCCACAACTCAAAGATATTCAGTTTACTGTCAAAGAGGAGTATAGAAACCAGAACGTTTTTACATTTAAGACTCTGGAATCACAATATTTTTTTTTTTTTTTCTCAGAAATTACTCAAACCGATTAATCGATAATCTAAAATAGTTGCCGATTAATAGTTGACAACCAATCGATTAATGGATTCATCTTTGCAGCTCTACTTCAATGTTCAAAGGACACATTCTTTTTCTCATACTGTCTGTCTGAATATACCTGGATTCACCTTCTGTCTGAAACGATCCGTTTTAGCGCCTGTCTCTTTAAGCCCCCCCCCCCCCCCAAAAAAAAGTGTGCTCTGATTGGTCAGCCTTTCCGGGTCTTCCATATCTGCAATCTCAGCATCTCTGTACCGCGATTGCAGCCGGGGAATGACTGCAACAACGCTGTAGCTGCACTGCTCGTTTAAAGGCGCAGTTTCTGAATACAGATTTTATTTAGCACCTCGACCTGCTTTAAAATCAAAAACACATGGAAATCTCAACTTTACAATATGGGACCTTTAATACATTTTTAATCAAAGTTGTTGGTGGGCATACCTTTTCTTGCAAATTGTTTCATCCTGCTTTCAGTCTTTATGCTTAATATTCCATACAGAATACACAGACATGAAATCAATATTTATATCTCACGAAAACAAAGCAATAAGTCTCTTGAATAGAGTATTGAACTATTTTCTTTGAAAGAGTTCACCTCCTGAACCAAGTCAGAGGAGATGTAAATGAGCAGATTTTCATTTCCCACTGGTTGCTATGCAGATGTCGATCTTGCCAGCGTTTAGACCTTGAAACAAAATTCACTTTGTACTTTTAAGACTATGAATACCTTTAAAAAAAAAAAAACAATCCAAAGTTTCTCCCTGGACAGTTTGAACTTCTGGCTATCTATCCAACTGCATTGGAGCAAAGCGCTCGCCTGCTGCAACCCTCATTTTAACTACAAAAACTCTTTAAATGGCAAAGCCAGCCCTATTTTAGCTACTATCATCTCTTCAAAACAACCCCCCCACCCTCCCGCCTCCCTCCGAGTGCTTTGTAGTGTTGAGGCGCGAACACAGTGTGTCTAAGTAGAGCTGTTGACCGGTCAGGCAGGACGAAGTGTCGGGGAAAAAGCCCCATCCTATCAGGTAGAACCCCCATCATTGCTGAAGGGACCTCTCGGCTTTCAAGCCTCGAGCACTCTGACAGAACGTTTTAAAAGGAGCTCTTTTAAAGCGCAGGCTATCTACTGAAGCGGAGATGGAGAAGAGACTTGCACACACACAAGCGCAGTCTGTCACAGGTCCAAATGCACAGCGTTGTACCAAAGTGAGGCAGACGTAGCGGAGCTGGTGTAGGAGTGAGGTTTGAGAGAGGTGAGATTGGAAGTCTTGCGGCAGGAAGAAGTAGGAAACTAACTCAAAGAAATAACCAGAGGGGATATTTCTGCGAGTCGTTCAGCAAAAGAGCTCAACAGTGTGCTTCTCTCCATAAGGATTTTGACTATTAGCCATTACGTCTAAACCATCCAACCAATGTAGACTCAGTGGTTGCCAAACGAAAATCAATGCTCCTGTAGAAGCCAGAAGTCTGTATGAAATCAACCTTGTTTTTAGGAAAAAAAACATGTTTTGTTATTCGATCTTATGGAGAATTACTACACTACCCACGATCCTAAGCTTATCAGCTATAACATCTCTGATTGGTGAAACTTGCCGTTACCATGGAAAGGTTTAGTGCAACAGCCAACGGCTAGAGCGAGCTCCTACCACCAAAGTCTGTGATAGTTTCTGTACACAGTCTTGTAACTTTGCCTTTTTTGCCGTTTTCAAAATGTTCTTTTGCGCTGCATAACATGTTTTATGGTCACGATTCATCTCAGAGCTGGTTGGCATTTCTTTTTCTTTTCCAGGCTTACAACTCTTTATATAAACAATTAATGAAACATCAATTGAGATACTTAGCAAGGAAAATGACTTCAGGAACCAGATCCATTAAAAAATGAGCAGTCACTGTTGAGCTCTATCAAACAACAGGAGAGATACAGCTCAGGGAACTGCATGGAGAGGAATTAGTGCTGAATTAATGTAAATCGGATGCATATGGATAGATATTTGAGAAAGGTTATACAATTAGACATTTCTCACCTGTTGGCTGAGGCCTTGGTGGCTATCGAGAGAATTTATTTGGCGGAGGCCTCCCTCTTTGGCTTCATGTCTATAATAAAAAATTAAAAAAAACTGTAAGCGCTGACTTCTCCGGCGGATTTCCGTGCTGAAATACACCCTGAATGAAGCGCCGCTGTGTTGTCTCTGCAGTCGAGGCAGACGACGCACCCCATGTCGTGTTCCTCAACCAACATTTACCCCCGTATCTATCTACATCGCCAGACCCAGCTGCGGACCGCTGATTGCTTTTGCTTGAGTAATGAGCACAATCGACAGAAAGTACAATTTAATTAGGAGCCGCAAAAAAAGGCAACGGCGAGATGGAAGATACTGGAACAGGACGGGGATGGCGATTAATGGAACAACGCCTTCCCAGTGTTCCATCATTGCAATCTGATTTATTAATTAACCATGGCGCCGGGGGTTTAATCTTGCGCGTCGCGCAAATTGGCAGGAGAGACGCACTGGCGCGTGCACACTCACAAAGGACGGGCAACATTTGATATCATGGGGGGGCTTGTCTTCCCTCTGTGTGATGCCGAGCTGTGGGACTCGCGGCAGGTTCATGCAAACGAGCGCTTGAATAAGGGAATGATCGACAGTGTAGTACAGTCAAATCACACAGAGTCCAGCAAACATGGCTCACCTCAAATACACAAATGATTGGATTTTTATTTTTATTTTTTTAGGTGAAGAGGTCAAGGTTGGTTGAGTGATTAAATGCAGCCTGCCTTCTGCTACTGCCATGGCAGGTAGTGGCATTCTGAGAGGAATGAAAAAAAATGAAATCCCACTTTAATATCCAGCTGCTGGATGCCTCTGGCAGGGATTTGGACCAGATTACGCTTGAGTGCTCCGCGAGTCCTCTGTGGCGTACTGTATATCCACAAACACGATTACTCACACGGACAGAAACACAAAATGGCCAACAGACAGATAGATGTAGCACGAGGGAGACACACTTTCAGGTTCACTTTTCTTGTAGCTTTCTGTCTTTTGTGCTAAATCAAAGCTGTGCGGTGCTAAAGAGAGGCAGATCTATAGATGCTTTATATACACTGAGACAGGCTTACAGACACACATTTATTGTGTGCAACCACTGAGTATTCATACTGTACATTCCTGGTGCTGCAACACTAGCTGCTGCCCTGCACACAAATCTCCCAACAAAAACGCCAACTGAAATCTTTAGGGCCCGAGCGCCGACAGCGGCGAAGGCACTATTGAAACTGAAGGAATTATTTTCTGCAAGTAAATTGGCTTTTTGAGGGGCTTATCATATTCGAAAACTCACCAAATTTGGCGGTCGCATCAAGTCTGGTGAAAATTTACGTATTTTAAGGGTTTTGGGAATAGGCGCACAAAAATGGCTCGATAGCGCCCCCTAGAAAGTTAAAGAAATGTAGCCCCTGCAGTGCGTTTAATGTAGACTAATGAAACTTTGTACACATATTTAACATGTCAAGATGTACAATAAACGTCATTGGAGCCATACCCTAAACCCAACAGGAAGTCTGCCATTTTGATTTCAAAGTTCGTAATTTGTGCGATTTTCTTTCGTTCTTCATTGGTGATGGTTTGACCCGCCCCCTATGCTTTAGCCACGCCTCTTTTCACAGCTAATGAAATGTATGACGTAGAGTCTTGTGTGAGGTATCGTTGAACTCTCGAAAAAGTTAAAGTAGCGTTGCATTTCCCCCCCCCCCCCGACTAATTTCCTGGTTCTCCTTCTCCATAAACAACATGAAATCAAGAAGAGGGTGAACTTTTCCTGCTCCAGATTTCCCACCGTGGTCAGAAAGAACAGGGGAGACACTTTGTTTCTCTCACTATGACTCTAAACTCGGTACTTGTTCCAAAGCTAATCACAGTCACTCTCTCACTCCTCCCTCGCTCTACCACACACTCCCCACACACATGCCGGCTCGACGCACAAGTATAAACATCAGGCCAGGGGTAGGCTATGGCAAAAGCTCTGTGTGAAGCCTCCGCAGAACCATAAATCAAGCTTTAGTCAGTGCTCAAAGATATATATATATATATATATATATATATATATATATATATATATATATATATATATATATATATATATATATATATATATATACACATACATACATACATACATACACACACAGTACAGGCCAAAAGTTTGGACACACCTTCTCATTCAATGTGTTTCCTTTTTATTTTCATGACTATTTACATTGTAGATTCTCAATGAAGGCATCAAAACTATAAATGAACACATATGGAATTATGTACTTAACAAAAAAAGTGTGAAATAACTGAAAATGTCTTATATTTTAGATTCTTCAAATACCCACCCTTTGCTTTTTTATTAATAAGGCAAAAAAAAATCCACTCATTAACACTGACAAAGCACACCTGTGAAGTGAAAACCATTTCAGGTGACTACCTCATGAAGCTCATTGAGAGAACACCAAGGGTTTGCAGAGTTATCAAAAAAAGCAAAGGGTGGCTACTTTGAAGAATCTAAAATATAAGACATGTTTTCAGTTATTTCACACTTTTTTGTTAAGTACATAATTCCATATGTATTCATTCATAGTTTTGATGCCTTCAGTGAGAATCCACAATGTAAATACTCATGAAAATAAAGAAACACATTGAATGAGAAGGTGTGTCCAAACTTTTGGCCTGTACGGTATATATACATATATACATATATATATATATATATATATATATATATACACACACACATGTATATATATATATATATATATATATATATATACACACACACACACATACATATATATATATATATATATATACACACATACATACTGTACATACATACATATATATATATATACACACACATATATATATATATATATATATATATATATATATATATATATATGTGTGTGTGTATATATATATATATATATATATATATATAATATGTGTATATATATATATATATATATATATATATATATATATATACTGTTTTTTTATGCAGTTGCCTGACGCTACTGAGGATGAGTGAGCTGCCTGTTGCTTACGCCAACAGCTCCAACGTGGTAAACCAGTCTGTCAACTACTCTTGTGTCAGGAAAAAGGAAATCCATGCACGTTGGTTGAGTTTATTTGTGCAGTGAGAAACCACGGACACAAAATGATTCAAGTTACACATTTGTGCAGCTAAGAAGAAACCCAAGGGGCTTATTAAAAACTCACCGTAACAAACAATAGGGAAAAGCAAGAATAATGAATTTAAACAAAATCACCGAAATATTAGCATAGAAAAAACTCAACATAACTGAAACTGAAAATAAAATTCATTTTTACTAAGAAATCGGTACACATATCCTTGCCCTTTGTTTTGACGTACTTATTTGCAGTGTTGCCAACTTGGCGACTTTCTCATTGCATTTACCGACTTTTCAGGCGCTCTTAGCGACTTCATTTCAAAAAAGCGACTAGTGACAAATTAAGTGACTTATTCAGGGCATCTGAGAAAAGCGAGGAATATATAATATTGTAATTCATCCCCATGCTGCTCAGAGTAATTGCAGTCCACGGCTCGTCTGCCAACAGAGCGGGGTCTCTCCCTCTCTCACTGCTATGGTAAATGCTGACCCAGATGCTTGAAGCTGATTTGTTTCAACAAAATATGTCAGAGAAAGTCACAGGATCAGTCATGTTGGTATGAAATGGATGTGTACATTGCTGTGTGTAGGTACAACCCAGTTAGCCTGGAAATCCTGACCCAAATCCAAAAGATCAAGGGTCTGGCAATGAGTAATGATAATGGCCCAACTCGAGGCACCAAGCATGCATTTGAAAATCTCACTGCACGCAATTGGATAACACTATGACCAATCACAAGAATACACGGAGTGACGTATCCAGGGCCCCATACGTTTAGCTACCAGTGGAGCCAACTGGGAGATTAAACTCTTGCCGTATCAGGTCGGCAAAACAGCAAAAACATCCTTGCAAAGGAACGTTTCGAGCGTCGTCTTCTGTTCCTCTTTTAGACAAAAAGCCAAGTCTAAGTCATTCATTGTAGCGACCAGAGCCGTTTCAAACAACTGGTGTTCATCCGTGGCCATTTTGCAATGTTTACTAATGACTTTGGCGTCACAGCGCTGTTGTCATCTGTTTAGCTCGCCTCTGGCCCACCTATATCAGATACAACGATGTGATTGGTGTAGCTCGGCTATAAGGGCATAGTTAAAGTGATTGTTCGGAGTAATTTCACCCTAGGCTGCTTTGCACCTTGACTTCAAGCCAAAAAACCCACAATAAGCTTTATTTCCCTTGTTATAACAATGGTCGAGTTAGCGTTATCAGCTGGTTAGCTTAGTGCAGGCGCTAATGGATCCACGTTTGTATCTCGTAAAGTACCCCACTAATAATGCCCGGAATGATACTAAACGTCTGCAGTAGTACAAATAGTTTCTGTACTTATAAAACAAGGCATTAGAAAGATTGTAACTACACCAGAAGTTTATTTAAATAACACTTGCCTGATGGATACTCTTCTTGGCTGCTACCGTGCTATCGCGCAAGATCACGCACAGAGCGCAACATCTATTGCCGGAAAAGACTATTGGAGAAGAAGATCAAGGTCACACCCCCACCCGCCACCTTGCCCCCCCCTCTCCTCCTCAATAGCATTTAAAGCTACAGACACAGAAATGGCACGTCCTAAGGAAAGCTCATTGTGGGACTGGCTCTAGTGGCTGTAATTCTGCACCAAGGATGAATTTCCGGAAAGAGACTTCAGATACAGTATTAGGGGACCACTAAGGTCTATATAAAAGAAACTTCAGATACAGTATTAGGGGACCACTAAGGTCTATATAAAAGAGACTTCAGATACAGTATTAGGCCTATATAAAAGCATCCAAAAAGCAGCATATCATAAGACCTTTAAGGTCCAGCCACCGTTTAGGCACAGACATCGTTTTAGCACCGGTATCGGAAAAAAACCCAAACGATACCCATCCCCACAACCCAGCACAAGATCATGCATTCCAAAAAGCAGCACCACAAATGTTGCTCAAACCCACACCTTCCTTACCAAAAACAATGCTCCCTCACTTCCTCCATCTCTCTCCCTCTGCCTCCACTTCATTTCAAACAGACCTTGATGTCTCTTTGAGGGTTTGCCACGGCACATTTCCACGGCAAATCTAGCGTGTCATGCCTGTGCCAGCATTGCCAAGTCCTCATCGTTCATCGAGATGACTCACAAAGCAAGGCCAAAACACAAATGCCACCCCCCCCACACACACACACACACACACACACCGGATGAGAGAAAACATGCCTTTGTATTAGAATAAGAAAAGGAACAGATTTGCCCTGATTGGCCTCCGCTGCCTCCCGACTCTGAGTCTATCTTGATGATCAAGGCTTGAGCAGGTGTATCAAACAGCAGCCTTGTGGTTTGAATATGAGGGGAATTTGTTTAATAGATTGTGGGGAATGAATTGTCTTTAATTGCCTTCCGTTGTGTCCATCTGCACGTTCCCAATGCTGAAAAGAACACTGCCGAGTCAAATCATGCAGAAAGTCAACGTGAAATGTATATTCACCAACTTCCTACAACATTGAGTACTCCCCCCCACATCCAGCTTGTGCAAAATCAATGATGATTTAAGTTCACAGTACAAAAAGAGGCGGAACTCATAGTTACAGCGATCAAACAGGGTGGCGAACCAGTCCCTGAGGCATGCCTTCCTCCACCCACTCATATACAAAACGTATACACACACACACACACACACACACACACACACACACACACACAACCTCTGCAAGCCGGCTAAAGCAACATTTGATTTGAAGTGATGGAAATGGAGTAGCGCTAGCTTGTAATCCTGTAAGGGTGACTCCAGCGTGTTTGAAATGGGTCCCAGTGGCGGTGCGGTACTGCCTCCGGGGCATTGGTAAATGAATCTGTCTACAGTCACACAGCCAAATGAACACGGAGAGCTAAGTAAGAGAGCGACGGGTGCGGCAGTTCATTTATGAAATGTATTAGGATTTATGAGGCAATGAAGTGTAAAGGTGCTTTATTACTCTCCCACCACCGTCAGTCCACCACGACCGAAAGCAGAAATGACACTCTTAAATGTTTCAACTCCGGTTTTCTTTCCTCCTCTCTAATGGAAGGAAACTGCCATTATGAATAATATTCTAGAGTCAGTTTTGAAAACTTCTCACCTCCTTCTTATATTTTGCTCTCATTTTTACTCAGGGCAGATCTATTCCTGGGACTTTTGGTTCAGCCAATATCTGTTGCTTATGTTGTTTATGTAAAAAAGAAGGTAGCCGCATGATCTTTAGGTCACAATGTCATGGAGGCCAAAACACAACAACTGGTGCCATATTTGCAGAGATTTTTCTGATATACCGTGTTGTGAAAATGTTACATTCCATTCTGTGAAAGCCCTGAAAAAAGCCTCTCTCGTCTGTGTCAATCCATATCATAAATGTGTATCATGAACTAGATGTATCTGCGTGGACCAACCTTGAACCAATCCTCTCTTTCATCTGGCGCCTCTTTCTTATCTAGCTACTCTCACGTCATCCAAGTGAATGGAGAGACTGTTGGAAAATGTACATCCTGGTGTGTCTCATTAAACTTTTAGAACATTGTGAACTGAACCTTGCTTTGTGTCGCTTTGCTCTCCGAGCACTCGCCACAGTTCTTTTAAGAATCAACCCACATAGGTCAGGCCAGTAGAGGATAGGATACGAGCCACAAAACTATTGTGATCGGATTGGTTTATAACATAATGTGTGTATCTAAAAGCCACCATTAACATGCTACACTGGGACTCCTGGTTGAACCAAAACTGAAAGCCGACCAGGTGTGGAAAGACAGAAAATGGTGCTGATCTCCAGGAGCCATGTCAAGCAGAAGGAATACGCTGGCCGTGTGTGTTTGTGTGTGTATGTGTGTGTGTGTGTGTTGTATGTGTTCCTGAAATGTGGAAAGAGAGTTTTGCTGGTTCAGTGCATCCTGGATGAGATCAGAATCATCTCCACCATGTGTGAATGAGGTCTCCAAGGAGGGTAATGGAGAAAAAGGTTTGTGGTAGACTGTGTGCGTGTGCGTGTGTGCGTGCGTGTGTGATCCAAACAGGATCTCTGCTTTCTCAACTATATGAATGTCATCAATCTCTTTTTGTGATTATTTTGCTCACTAATGGCTGAATTTGCACTGTAATTTGTCACATTTTGGTGTAAATTGTGTCTTTTTCTAAAACCCTGTGGTAATATCTGGACTTTACTCTGAGGCAATACACAATCTAAAAGTCATTTTTGCCTGAGGCAACATCTTCAGGGGACTGAAGTCCCCCAAGAACCCATTCCACTGTGTTTAATTGTAATTTTGCCAACTACTTTAAGGTCGCTGCAATGTACAGTGAATATGAATAGAAACTAAAGCTCAAAAATGATGTACCGATGTATCTACTGTATATCTCAATTCTTGCTCTTTAAGTGTCTCTTGCCTTTCTTTTTTGTGCTCTAGCTGAATGTTTCCTTTTCTATTCACTTTGCCCCTATTATGCTCATTTTTCAGGTTCATAATTGTACTAGTGCAGTGCCCGTTTGGAACGGGCGATTGCTTGGCCTGTGGTATTGCTGCTTGTAGAATTCATCAAAACCAAATTGTAGCCCAAAATGACTTACAGAAGGACCCCAAATCACTTAGTATGCAACTCAGCTGTATAGCCTACTACTGACTTACAGTGTAGGCTACTTCTACATCAGAGGAAGACATTGTACTACTGTATTTACCTGACAGAGAACGCTGCATATTTAGAATGTAATCACAAAATATCAGAGTAATCAGACATTAGCGTCATTGACTCATGGCAGTGCGCTACCCACCCGGCCCGTTATGAGCTTTAATCAGCACATATCTGCGTTCATCAACCACCAGAACCGGACCCGTGTGTGTGTGCACACACACGGGTCCGGTTCTGGTGGTTGATGAACGCAGATATGTGAGAGAGAGAGAGAGAGAGAGAGAGAGAGAGAGAGAGAGAGAAGGACGGTGTTGTCTTGTGTCCAATCGTTAACGAATTTAACATTTTAGCAGAGGTGTTCATTTCCATACAGGTTTAGTGGCTTGATGGTTAACGGTGAAGTAGGGGATTTGATTCGCGGAGTTATTTTGGCGACTTAATTGACCCGACCCAGGGTGAGTCTGATGAAAACTGATGCATCTGCCCGGTTCAACTCTGAGATTTTCTCGCATTGTAGGCTACAGCGCTCTGAAGGAATAATCTCCAAGATTAAGCTATGTTATGTTCTGCCAGCTCACAGCAATTTAATACAATAGCAGGAAAAGAGTCAAGTTTGAAATCCATCGGACTAACGGTTCGAGAGATATGCGCATAACACACACACACACACACACACACACACACACACACACACACACACACACACACACACACACACACACACACACACACACAAAGACGTTCCTGCAATTTATAGATAGATTTAGAGGTTGTACCAGAATAGGTTTATGTGGTTTCACTTTCAGAAAACACCATCTTTTTGTTGTACTGCAGCTCCTCTTTTCACCCTGTGTGTTGAGCTCTCGGTTTTAACTACAGAGTGAGACATCTCACTTCTGTACCATCTTTGTTGGGAGTCACATAATGCGCAGTAAGTACTGCTAGCCAGTCAGAAGCAGAGTGTTTTCTGTTGGAGATGGAAATTCCCTTTGGGGTGGACTTTGGGCTTTTTCACTTTGTAAACCAATACAATGTGCACAAAAAGATATATAACACAATAAAGGAAAGGGAAAAAGCCAAAAAGCATAATATGAGCACTTTAAATCAACCTTTTGTCTCTTGATTTTCAATAATGGTATTGTAGCATCATTTCCACAATTCTAGATTGAAATTCATCCTTCATCTTTGTATATTTTTTCCTGTCTTGCTTTGTATATTTTTCTTGTACTAAATACAAAATTAAAATAAAAGTCCCCCAAGAAATAACCTGCAAAAAGGGTTGGATTGTTGAGGTGGTGGTTTCAATTTATTTGAGCTGGGCTTGTATTTATCAAACTGCTAGAAAATCTATACATTACATTTCTTATGATGACTAATAATAGCGGCTTGAGAATTTCAGAGAGCTACTGAGGTCTGAGCTCAGTTGGTTCAGAGTTTATCCTAGATGTTTGCCGTACAGAGACAGAGGTGAGCATACTGAACCGTAAAAATATGATATTCACAACAAATTACAAAGGAATCTACTGTACAAGGAATGTGCGTTATTTGTTTTGCCAGAGCCCTCTGCGCTGCACTAAAGCTTAGATCAAGCCCAAAAACAATCAAGCACGACCCTACCCGAGCACGTTGTGTTTGAGCCCGGCCCGACACGTTAATTGTAATTATGAGCCCGAGTCCGATTTAAACCCGACAATTTTTAATACGTGGGCCTAAAATTCTGAGTTGTTAGAACTACAGAAATCTGTTTAAAATGATCTTAATGAATAATTCAACAAGGACGAAGCATGTAAACTGCACTGTTTGTTTATTCAGAATGGAATGGATGGCAAATGGATCCGAATGAAGAAACGTAAAATAAAAACGCCAGCCGAATGATGTGGGTAACAGATCAAGGCAGCAACATCATCAAAGCCCTGGAACCATATGGGAGACTTTCTTGTCTCGATCACCTAATTAATACTGTCCTTCGCCACGGTCTGCATGCCGACGCACTGGCCACACTACCCAGAGCTACGGGAGAAGCTGGAGAGGCATAGCTTTCTCCCCACCCAATCAGGCTAATAAAGTAATGATTAAAAAAAGGGCCCGGCCTGGCCTGAGGATAGTGGCACGAAATATTGGCCCGACCTGCGGGCCAGGTCGGGTCAAGTTCGGGCTTGGGCTCGGGCTCAGGCTCGGGCTCAGGGAGAGAATCCAAACTCTACGCTGCACCCATGCTGAGGGGGGACAGCGTTCATGCAGAGCTAAAATCGTAAGACACAAAAGGAAATGTGTTTTAGGTCACCTAATACATGTGTCTAGAGAATACTTAAGTGTAATTCACTGAAGTCTGATAAATATGGTCCCTGGGAATCAGATACATGTCTAGGTAAAAACAAAAGTGCAAGTGTTTGACCATTTATTTGCAGAAATATCCCAGAAATTCAGCAAAATTAAAAAGCTCTTGTAAATCTACGAAAGGATCCTCAGGGATTGAGCTTGAAGGTTCGTTCATTCGCTGATGAAGACCAGGAAATATAGCTAGGGCTTTATGTGGGACTGCACAGACTTTTAATTCAATTTCCCTTGTCCCACGTATTGAGACGATGTCCTGCATTTTAATTTGGCTCTAGTTCTCAAAAGTCAAAGCACTGACAGATGCTTTTCTAAAATCTGGCTTTTGTCCATGACTGTTGGGAAAGCAGGGAAGGCTGTCATCACAGGGCTGCGTTTTGTGTCAATCAAACTGTGCACAAGTGGGTCAAACGCAGGTTAACCTGTCACCGCCGTCATTACCACGCTATGCTACGCCCAACGGGGAAAATTGCGAGTCACCACAAAGTCACGGGCTGAATCAACCAGAGGGCAAAGCAGAGATGTTACAAGCTAATAGGGTGGAAAAGAAATGTTTACTTTTTAAGTTAATTAGACATATGAAAATGTTAGACTACCTCGCTGCATTAGTAGCGTGTCCCACATTGTCCCACACAATGACACTCTTTGTCCCGCATTGGGTTGGTTGGGATCTGGTCACCCTAAATATAGTCTGGATCTACGGAAGTACATTTCCAGGAGAATTGCCTGACACGCCGGATGTCCAGGGTGCCAATGTTCCACCAAAACAAGTTCCTTCCCGAGACTATTTTGCAGAGCCACCGTCGCTGCGTCCGGAGCTCAGTGCCGCCCAAGACGATCGTGATTGGTTTAAAGAAATGCAAACAACCCAGAGTTTTTTTTTTCTCCTATCCTAGAATGTATATGTGGTGTAGCCAGACTTAACAGGGCTGTGGGTGTGATAAGGAGGTTATGAGGTCATAAGGAGTAAGGTTACCTCCCCCTTTCACTGCCCGCCCAGACAATTTGGCCCACCCATGAGAGAGAGAGAGACATCATGGCTTTCAAACGAGCAAAGCAGTTGGTCAAGGCCACACTCCCAAGCTCCACCTTCTCGTCCCCCCCCTCTCTCCTCCTCAATAGCTACAGACACAGAAATGGCACATCCTAAGGATATCTCATTGTGGGACTGGCTCTAGTGGCTGTAATTCTGCACCAAGGCTGAATTTCGGGAAAGACACTTCAGATACAGTATTAGGGAACCACTGAGGTCTATATAAAAGTATCCAAAGAGCACCATGTCATGGGACCTTTAAATTGACTTTTAATTTCAATATGATGTCCTAAAATATTCTATTGCATGTTTCACCCACTCTGACTCCTTATGATAGCCTGACAAGCCAGACCCACATCAAGATGTTGGGTCTGGGAACTCACCACTGACAGGGCTGAATCCGAGGGGTGGGATAAACAGTTGTCTTTCAAATTCCCTCTGCACTCATAGCCAACCAGAGCAACGCTAGTTGATAGATGAAACTTTTGCCGTATCTTGTTGGCAAAACTCCAAACACCTCTTCCTTTTTTAAGAATAACTTCAGTGCCGTTCTTTGTTCTTTTCTCAAAGAAAAACTTAACTCCAAGTCTTCCAAAGCAGATTGAAAAGACCGCTGTTCGCCAGCAGCCATCATCTTTGTTTTCAAGTAGCAGGGAATTCACGCGGAACCGTCGCAACTCTGCCATCCTTATGTTAAGCCCGCCCACCGACTCTATAGACGATGTGATTGGCCTGACTAGAGTTTGGTTTTTCCAGCTCGCAAGCCAATGGAGAGTTGCGGTAGGGTGCGTTTAGATTTCTAGGCTATCCTTATGATGCTTTTGGAAAGAGTGGTGTGTGTGTGTGTGTGTGTGTGTGTGTGTGTGTGTGTGTGTGTGTGTGTGTCTAAAAGCCACCATTAACATGCTACACTGTGACTCCTGGTTGAACCAATACTGAAAGCCAACCAGGTGTGGAAAAAAAGGAATATGGTGCTGATCTCCAGAAGCCATGTCAATTAGAAGGAATACAACGGCCGTTTGTGTGTGTGTGTGTGTGTGTGTGTGTGTGTGTGTGTGTGTGTGTGTGTGTGTGTGTGTGTGTGTGTGTGTGTGTGTGTTTCCTATGCCTCCCATTATGTCTGGCCTCTTGAGTTCCCACCCAGTAGGTTGTATTTCATTAGAGGAGCAGAGAGGAAGGAACAGTACCTGACTCAACACTCAACACCATGAAGATGGCTGCAGGACTACATGACGTCTGCTTTGCTGTTCTTCCCCTGCACACCAGCAGGATGGGGGCAACTGTTAACGGGGGTTATTCAGCGACAGCTTACACACAGGCCCACATATTTGATCATCTAATGACACCTCATTATGTGACCGCCTAATGTTGGGTTTCTCCGAGGTCAGGTTGCCACTGTGTGCCGTTTGCCGTGCTGAGAATGCTTTTCGGAAAAAACGGGGTAATTACTGGCGAGAGCCGCTCTCTCATTAGAAACACTGTGCACCGTGAGCAGGGCAGGGAGAGTGAGAACAAAATCTAATTATCGCCGTCTTCTCACCCACCCCTCTGCGACATCAATACTCCATTATAGCACCTTGTCCCCAGGGTGCAGATAAAGTCTGACTCCTACAAGTGTGTATTGTGCATGTACAAATATACAGCAGTGTATGCATGAAGTCATAAAGAACGATGCGTTTTTGTTCGGTGCAACATGATAAAACAGTTCTAAATGATAGAGTTTGTAAGTTACGTGCGCTGTCTTCCTGTTTTTAAATGTATTTGGACCGACCCATTCTCACTCCCAATTCGTCACATATGGACTCTTGGTCAGTAGGGTTGGGTACGTTCACTTTTTTCCGGTGTTCTGGAATTCGGTTCTGGTACCTAACGACACCTTTTTTTCAGTACTTTCCCTCTGTAATAACAAAAAATGTATTTCAGTTGTGAAAATATTTCCAAACCTATTTATCCTATTTACTTACCCCAACCCGTCCCTTCAAACTATCGAATAATTTTGAATTTCCTACACTGCATCTTTTATTCTTGTACTTATTCTATTTTAGCCTGTTTTTATTTTCTAGCCATTTTTAAACTGCTCTTTAATGTTTAATGTAAAGCGATTAGATTTGCCTTGTTGCTAAAATGTGCTATAGAAATAAAGTTGCCTTGCCTTACAACCTGCAGCCTGTCAGTCAGTCACCAGGGCATAGTGAACACAGTGATGCCTTCCTGTCACAGAGGAAGTCTAATGTTAACCCATACTGCGACAGCTTTCGCCTTGCCATCGCTATATACGCTGGCTGCGTGAAGTTTTGAAAAGTGTAACCACACTTGCAACAGCTTTACCGGCATTGCCGTGACTCACTGCGACTTTAACACATACCTGCCAACATTTGGTTGGTAATGTAAGACCCGCTGTGTTTTAATGTGCTGGGTAATGTCATTTTTCCCGCCGTGTGCTACATTAAAATCAATGCAACACACCTTACAAAAAGCGTGGAAGTTGTCGATATGACTAGGTAAGATTCATGTAAGTTGTTGCGCCCAACACTGTTGAAATTTACAGCTATATTTTGATTTCTTTGCGGGAACAGCGCCTTCACCTGGCTTTTTTTAAATCGGCTTGCTTTCGGGTCTGAACTTTCTGCAAAGCTTGCGCAGAAATCAACTGCGCAACTGGGTTGTATATGGTGTGTGGATTGTGTGAATGGGATGCGGTTCATACATAAAACCTGGCAACTGGTCAACATTAGACAAACATATTGGTCCGATTATTTATAAAGGAGTTTGGGCCATGCAAATTACGGGAGTTTCCCGGGAGAAATAACAAAGGGGACCCGGAGATAGGGCTAAAAAAAAAATGGAAGAAACTCGAGTGTTGGCAGGTATGCTTTAACAAACTGCAGAATCAACGTTGTTTCGGTCTGCGCTACAGCTCTGCGTGTGTGTCGGAGATCCGATCTCTGTCAACAAGCTTATGCGCTCTCGGGTACTGAAATTTGCCACCGTTGGATTTAATGTCAATCAGGCCTCAATATTATCAGCGTAATTCGGTCGGTACCCAATAAAGTACAGAGTTCGGTACCCAACCCTATTGGTCAGGACCCCTTACGTCACGCTCATTTTTCAACAAACTAACTTGGTTAGGTTTAGGAAAAGATTGTGACTTGGGTTAAAGAAAGTAAGTTTGTTACATAACTTACGTACGTGAAGTATGTTACGTAAGTAAGTTAACTTACGCCAGAAAAATAAGTCAACGTTGACTTTTGGTTTCACACGGGACACTTCTTGAAAAGGTCCTGTGTTTGCGTTGTTTGACCCATCCATCCACCCACCCCGACCTCTTCCCTACGTGGACTTTTTTGCTCTTCATTCTACGTCATCTCACAGCGCCGCGGCTGAGCAGCTGCTCTGAGCGTGTGATATTGCTGCTCACTGGTTCACATCGGAGTTAGTTGAAAGCGCGATGCATTCTCACACGTCATGGTGCCTTGCGTGTCAGTATCAGATGCTGAGTGCCACTGACCAAGCTGCCATATTTGACGAGTTGGGAGTGAGAATGGCTTGATTTGGACGTAGTGTTTGTAACTAAAAAACGAACTTTGCTACACGAATTTTGTTAAATTACCTGGATTTACATGGTTTTAGTTACTCAGTTGGCCTCTGAACTAAAAGATGTGCCCACAGGGTTACACACTATAAGACGTTTCATTCAGATTTGGGTCATGAGGGATTCTGCCGTTTCAAGAAAATAAATGTGAGAGGTAAAGAGTGTTTTATGTGATTTTACTGGGCCACATGGAACAGCTGTTCACCGTAAATGTTGCCTCTACGCTAACTTTTCAGAATACTAAAAAACAGCCAGTCTGAACTTGAGGAGAAAAAACACAGACACTGGAGACACAAGGATGTTGCTAAATGCTTCTTGGTTTTTTCAAGAGTACTGATTAACTGCAGCTTATTTCCCGACAATCAGAACTTGTCATCATCAATCTCTCAATACATGGCATCTGCCGATTGAAATCAACATGATTTAAAAAGACTGGTGTATCTGCGACGGCTCGAGATTGTGTCAGCTTGTGTGCCGTTAACCTGCTGACAGTCGGCACCACGTCGGCTTTAGGGTGATTATCTTTGATCCCACAAACTTGTCCGGGAAAGCTAAATCCAGGCTTTGTTTCTCCTACAGTAGGCTGCTCCTGGCCTTACGGGCTCAAACAGCTCAAGAAGCACAATTTCTGTTCTACACTTCAAGACCAGTCTCAAGTGTAGGATCAGTGCTTTTGTACTGTATCGGTGTGTCCTTACTGTGGCCAGTAATGAAACGGATGCCAACTCGAGAGTTAAGCACAAAAGTTTATTTTTGACCATGGAAACTGATCACCAATGCTGGTGAAAACCCTCCTACTCATAGCACAACAGCTTGTTAGTGAGGAGGAGGACAGAGAGAGAACTCAAGGCCAACTAAATATATATTTTATTAATAAAAAATAAGTTCAGCAAGGCACAAAACACAAGCTAACAAACAAAACAAACACAAGCGGTCAGATGGGTTGTAAACAAACCTCCGGGTTACATTTATTTGGAGAAGAAAACAAAGGTGAATGGCGAAACTTTAAACTTCCGTCACACTTTACTTACTGGTTCAACCAGTTACCATATTTTCTGTACTTGCACTAAGTTTTCCTTCGTAAAGTCAGAGTATTCGTGGCATTACGGGTGTTCTACTTTACCGTGTTACCGCTAAATGAAGTTATAGTTAATCTGGCATAAATTTCAACAACTTGTTATCATGTTTACGACCTATATGATTGTCATTATTGCCCAAATGGACCTATTTTTATGTGTCGCATTCTGAGATCACCACTATATTATTGTGACCATAACAAAGTCCTTATTCTAACCCAAACCAAAATCTCTCTAAACAAGTTGTTTTTGTGCTTAAACTTAAACCAAACCTTATCCATAGCGCCATTACATCATAAAACATTTATTTTTCAATAGTTACAGTCAGGGCTTTAAATTAACTTTTTTGATCACCAGCCAACAAGGCTAGTAGGTTTTAAAAGTTACCAGCCAATCAGATTTTCCACTAGCCACATTTCCCTGACTAACCTTTTAATTTCGGCACCTCTGGTTTGTTTCGCGCCATTCCATTCGCCTTCTACGTTTCAGCGTAGCTCGTAATCGATACCTCACACTCTAGACACGTAGCCAACGGTTGTATGACACGTCACGACATAGTGTTCACGTGAAATGTAGGATTAGTACTACAAGCAGTGTTGCCAGATGAAGATTATGTTTCCAAGCCAAACATACACAAAAATGCCCAAATTTCTTGGTGGAAAAGAGAGACAGACGCAGAGTTATTTGCTTCTTCATCACCGGCCAATTTGGTTTGTAACTTTGCAAGGTTACCCGCCAAAGTTCATTTTTACCCGCAATTGGCAGGTTGGCTGGTGTCATTTTAAAGCCCTGGTTACAGCATATGTAACGGTTTTGGAAAGCACAGACAAATGATGTTGTCCTGCTGCAACCCTGTCTCCTAAGAAATTATGTTCCCATACAACTAAACTATATTCACAATAACTGTGCCTATCGAGGGAATTTTGGATTTTCTTCCAAATTACTCATCCTGGTACCAGTGACAGACGCATGTTGTGAAATGGTCGCTGGTTTTAAACGTGGGTAACGTTGGAAACAAAACTACCAAAGTTTAGGAAAAGTTCATGGTTTGGGTTGAAATAAGTATGTTGGTTAAATAACCTAAGGTATGTTCAAATGAGTCAACGTTAACTTTTGGTTTCACACGGGAAACAAAACAGCGGTCTCCTGGGTGAAAGTCATGCGTTTGTTTGACACATCCATCTGACCCCGGACCTCAGTCCTAAACGAGGACTTTCATTACAAACGTACTTGTCATATGTAAAAAACAAATGTAAATCGGGGACAAAATTCCCCTTTGAAACTTTACTGAGAATGCAGTTTAGTTGAATGGGAATGTCATTTTTAGGAGGCAGGGCTGCCTGCTGATAGTGGGAGAAAAATATCTCTTCATGTCATTCTAGAGAGCACAGACAAACATGTTGTTTAATCTGGAGGACTTGTAAAATTAAGGTTTCACCTTTAGATTTTTTGGGCTTTAGCCTTAAAAATCCCTTTCATCATAAATGATGAGCCTTTAAATTTAATTGCATGAAATTCTGCAGTGGGGCTGTCTAATAATAACAATAATACATTTTATTTATAACTTTACATTTAAAGTGCTCATGTTATGCTTTTGGGCTTTTTCCCTTTCCTTTATTGTGTTATATATATTTTTTGTGCATGTTAGGTTTACAAAGTGAAAAAGCCCAAAGTCCCCCCCAAAGGGACTTACCATCTCCAATAGAAAACACTGTTCACAAACTGCCCCAAACAGCTCTATTGTAGTCCAGCCTTTACTTCAGAGACAAACATGGTCACTTTGTAACACACGTTATAATGCTCGCCTAGCTGCTAACGTGGCACGCCCTCATACTCTGCTTCTGACTGGCTAGTAGTCCTTACCTAGGTACTGTCAGGGCACGCCCTCAGACTCTGCAACTGACTAGCTAGCAGTACTTGGAGCGCATGTGCGACTCCCAACAAAGATGGTACAGAAGTAAGATGTCTCACTCTGTAGTTAAAACAGAGAGCTCAACACACAGGGTGAAAAGAGGAGCTGCAGCAATGGGCAGTACAACAAATATTTGGCATTTTCTGAAAATAAAACCACATAAACCTATTCTGGTACAACCTCTAAAGACAATTATGAACCTGAAATTGAGCATAATATGAACACTTTAAAAACAAATCTCAGAGTGCTACAGGATAAAAGAATCAGTATAAAAAGACGGATAAAACCTTAAAAACGGAAGACTTAAACAGCAACCAGCGAGGTTAATTAAAAGTCATAGGTCTTGATAAAAAGAAATGTTTTAAGTACTTGGAAAAGGACACTTTTACTGGCAAGATCAATATGATATCGAAGTGACCCGTTTTCCAATATCATATTCAAGTTATCAGATATTTAATGTGACGTGGTAAACATCCGGATGCATTATTGTTTCTTACATATGGCAGCAGTGCTTACAGGTTGGGAAGCCACAAAGGAACTAAAGTGCATCTGGAGATACACTTCCAAACCCGGCGCTTATTGTTTTACCTCAGGCACCGTGTCAGCCCTCTAATGGCTGATGTTGAACTTGGAAAATGATAAGCGCAGGGTAAAGACTGCAGGAAGAATGGAAACAAGTTGGGTTGGAGTGTGTATTTCTCTCCCACTCGGCACTCGAGCGGAAATACAGTAGGTGGGCGTTTTTCTCCAACAAAGAGACAGAGAGAGAGAGAGAGATGGACTGGGACACATGGAGACGTGTGAAAAGGAGGACTCAGCGAGGCAGGTGAAAGGAAGGGTGGGAGGGAAGGTGGAGTGATAATTCTGTGTTGGAGACGGCGTGTGGGAGGGGGAGACAGAAAGCTTTGCGTAGGGAGGATATATTACATGCAGTTCCATTAGTGTGTGTAATGGTGCTGAAAGGCTGCGTCCTGGTGCTGTTGACTGTGATGATATGTGAAATAAACAGTCCCTGTCAGCTGGTCAGATGCCGGGCTGCTCTATCAAAAGACAAAAGACACCACACACACACACACACACACATAACTGCTCCCATACAGCCACATCACAACACGGCAAAGCAAGCCAAGCCTTTTCGGTTCTGTTCTGGCGTACTGGCGGAGTGTACTGTATGCTCCGCAGTGGACCAAGGCTGCTGTGATGACGCGTGGTAATTGCCTCTGTAGGGTGTACAAATTTACATTCAGCGCTGTGTGGGCACAGGTAATTGCTTTTCACATTACCTCCTCCAATAATGGCGATTACGCAATAACTGTTCGATGATTTGTCTGTTAGAACATTTGTCACAAAACACTTCGGAAAAGCTGTCCAAGTTGAGAACGTCATAACTTACTAAGGGCGTTTTCACGCCTAGAGTTCGTTTGCTCTTGTCCGAATCAGTTGACGGGTTTGTAAACTTGGAGCGCTTTCCCCTTGGATGGTTTCGTTTCACACACTGGAAAAATCCAAGCGTACCAAAATGCGTCCCCTTATTGGTCGGATGTGCGTGGGGCGGGAGCAAGAAAGTAAATACAGGAAGAAGCTCCTGTGCGGACTAGTGCATATTTCTTGCATCTCCATGGTCAAACCAGTTGCTTTTCAACAACTGCAAGATCCAGGAGGACCCAGGGCATGCTGGGAAACGCCAGGCTCTCAGCTGATCTAACAGCTGATTGGTTCAGATTTGTCTCAACGTGACGTTTTATATAAACTTTCTATTGATTTTGAATTGGAAGGATGTTAACTGCTATTTGTCTGATTTAAAGGCTTGTTCTGTACAAACCACATGTTGTGTGGCTGGTAGTTATGTTTAGAAGTCAGAGAGAGTGTTGTCAATTAAAATCAGCAACAGATCGCATGTAGAGCATTTTGAGAGCTACTCTGTCATAAGCTGCTCTGTGTACACACTGATATATGGGTCTGATAACATTTTATTAAATCGGAATTGGACCACAGTTTTTCTGTCACTTCCTGTTCAGCCTGAAGGCTGCTGGAAACGGCTGGAAAACTGTCCGACTTGAGAGCGGATTTTTGTCACCGCCCTCTGCTGCAGTTTCTGCTCTCGTCCACTTTACAGGCGAGGCGCAGTTCATCTCGAACGAGCCTGTTGTTTCGCGAGTGACGTTGCTACGTCTGCTTTGGTCACCGAGACTTCGCTCTGCTCTGCCGGCATCGGTCTCCGACTGTCTAGCGGCGGCTGGTTTGACCACGGAGATGCGAGTGAGAGAAACGCTGCAAGCTGATGCTGTTTGCATGTTCTGCCGCATCGCAGACCGCAAAGCACACCAGACTACAGGAGATATTAGCTCAGACTTGCGGAGTACGCCGTTGGTGCGGTCCGAGGTGGATCACTTTCTCACCACAAACGAACCGCTCCAGAGTTCGACTGAAAGCCTAACGAGACCATCTCATTAAGCAGATCTCGGTACGCTTGTTTGGTCCGCTTCGGTGCGCATCAGAGTGCGATTGCCGCATTCTCACCTGCTCAAAAGAACCGCACAAACGGGGCAAACAAACTCTAGTGCCATTCAATCGAACTAAACAAGGCAGGTGCGAAAGCGACCTAAGACTGGAAACTTAATTTTACAATTGTTTAACTTTAGTTAAAGGGATACGGCCCCGTTTGTTGAAATAGGGCTTATCCCGGTCTCCCCTAGCTGTAGATAGGTGGGCCAACGCATTTCTTGTGCATGCATTGTTTTAGTCCGGTGCAACACCGGCAGCGCCGCCGCTAGTTAGCTCAGCGTAGTGAATGGGATCCTATGTTGCCGTTTAACACATTGTGAGTAAAAGTGAGCCAACAAAAGACAAAAAAACAACCTAATTATTTGCACTGAGACAAAAAATGGGTTGGCCCACCTATCTAAACGCCAGGGTAGACCGTGATAAGCCCTATTTCAACAAACGGTGGCATATTCCTTTAAAGCAACACCAAAGCACTTTTCCTCTTCGGTCCCCCTACAGGTTGGAAGCAAAATTATCCATTACTGTTCTCGTTCGAACTACAGATCCGTCACCCGATCTGGCAAACTTGTATAGCTGTTATAGCCGATTAAAGCGAATGCAGAAGTGCCCTATTACGAGTTGATGAACCACTGAAACGATTGGATGGAAACATTATTCTAAGGTCCAAAAGAATCTTTGGTGTTGCTTAAATACCCACTTCCAGTTGTATGCTTTGCCATGCATTGCACCTGGAGTCTTTTCATGAAAGGGAGTTCAATTTAACACATGACATCTAAGCTACTGCTACTTGTAAAATAGCTAGCTCAAATCAAGCAATGGGATTGCTTCATAGCCGTGATAAAAATAACCATATACAATGGCTATGACATCAAATTCCTTTGCACAATAAGTATCACTCCACATCTGAGAGAAAAAAAAAAAAAAGGATTCAAACTGATAGCTGGTGCCACGGAGGGAAATTGTTCATCTCCACACACACACTGCCATAACACAGAGCTGGTTTAAAATCGGCAAAGTATCTCTTTAGGGGTACCCTATATTTAGAATATTTACACTGCTTTATCTTGCCCTTAGACAGCCATTTCCGACGGGGAACTGAAGCTGTTATCTTCAAAGCCACCAGACCCCATTGACAAAAAAGTCATTTTACCTCGCAGAACACGGGAGCTGCTGTTCTACCAGTGTCTGTTCCAGCGCTTTGCATTATGGGACACAGTGGGCGAGTCAGACTGGAGTGATGCACACTGGAGATTTATTTACTGATCAACATCTGGATATTTTTGGCATACTGCAGATTTTGCTTTTGTTTGCATAGCGCATGCTACATTTGATCCAAATCAGTAGGTACTGCTATTACAGTAGGCAGTTTTGAATGTAGCCTTAGTTTCTAAATTCCTCAAAATGTTACTGGTCACCTAGGAACGTTACTGCGGTGGAAACACCTTATTTAGAGAGACATTTTTCACATTATCAGAAAGTTATTATACTCTCCATTACAGGGTATTCATAGCAAACTGTTGTTAAAGCACTGCTGAAATCCACATGACCTTCTCTGGAATCAGCATGAAAGATTTAGTTTGGCAACCTCATCTCTTTTTGTTGCACGATTTCACACTTTCTTCTTGCTCCACTACTGCCCTTTGCAAAAAGACAAAAAAAAATAAAAAAATCGGATCAAACCATTTTCTTATTGTACGAATTTTCACAAGCAAGTTGATTGTTTATCACTGTTGT
This sequence comes from Perca flavescens, assembly GCF_004354835.1. Taxonomy (NCBI): domain Eukaryota; kingdom Metazoa; phylum Chordata; class Actinopteri; order Perciformes; family Percidae; genus Perca; species Perca flavescens. Next base: position 26,124,179 of record NC_041344.1, read on the forward strand.
TTGAGCCTTATTCACCACAGAGACCTTAGGGCTCGCCGGAAAATGGACCGGGGTCATTGTGAATGATGAAAAAGGCACACTGATCAATAGCGGTTTTAAGTGCTGTAAGTCTAACCTACGAGACGTATTGATCCAGTTGCATGTCTTGTTGGTGCACTTGTGCATGAAATTCATTGTGTTACAACAGCCATCTTTTCAATGCAAGGGTCTTAAACCCCTCAGGTTACATTTCTCTCTCTCTCTCTCCGTTTACCTTTAACCAATGTAATTTATATGAGAGCACACAAAAGGTCAATTAAGAATCATTGGGGCGGCCTCTAGCTCACCCAGTAAGAGCATTGTCCCCATGTTGGCCGAGTCCTTCAGCGGCCGGGGCTCGAATCCGGCCTGTGGCCCTTTGATGCATGACATCCCCCATCTCTCTCCCCCTTTTATGTCTATCCACTGAAAAGGGAAAACCCCCAAAAAATAATCTTAAAAAAAAAGAAAGAATCATTGATCAATACCGGCTGTGTGCTTATGGTTGTAGAACATGTGCTGTATATTGTATTTTTATTAAAAGACCCAGAGCAGTAGTCAAGATGCTGCTCCACCCGTCCATAGATTTCAGGATGAGCTGAGAATCCTTAACCATTCTCACATGTACTGAGTGGCGCGCTCAGTTCATCTCTCTGGTGAGTTAATTGGTGAACTTTGCTAAAGGGTTGTGATTTAAAAGGTCAAGCGCAAAAGACAATATGAGAAGAGAAAATAAATGAGGAAACATATGTGGGTTAAAGGGATATTTATGTGGTTTTATCCTGTGAAGGGCTCATTGCATAGATGAACATAGATGCAAAAATGCCTTCCTTTTGCACATAAAAAAATGAATCAAGGCCATGTAAAAAAAATTAAATAAGGCTTTTTAATTTTACCTTGGCTGTTTGTGAAGGAGACATGGATTTAAAAACATTTTTGAACCAGAATAAATTTCCACCCATGCAATGAGCCCTTCACAGGATGAAATAAACACAGTGCACCAGGAATATCCAAAGAGCACATTTAGGTCAATACAAGACCTGCAGTGCTTCTACGCCTAAATATGGATATTTATGTTGCATTTCCTAAATGAGCAGATTAACTAAAACATTGACTAAAACAATTCATTCACGCAGTCATACATAAGGTTTAAAACTTCTCTTTCCAAAGAATTGCATCACCTTAAGCTAAAAACTCATTTCTTAGCTTTCCCTGCAGGTAACCATTTGCTTTTATACTGAAAAAGCGTCAAAAACGTGGAGAACATTTTATTTATTTATTTTTTATTTTTTTTTATTGTGAACCGAAACTGATTTTTCCCCACCACTAATAAGGTTATAGTCTATGTGAGTGCATACTTGGTTTGAACAAAACAGTGTATTTTGTAATAGTAGCCATAAAACTGTCACAGTGAGAGGGCACTTTTTGGTAAACAGTGGCCAGCCGCAAAGTAACAACAAAGAAATAATGGCAGATACTAAAGTGTAGTGCCACTGTACGAGAAATGAAGCCATAGCAGAAGTTCAGTCAGGAAGACTATCCTATTGCATGCTAATTACTGCAAGATAATAACCTCTTCTAAAGAGTCCACCGTGTTTTTTTAGTCCTGCGTGTCCTCCTTGGCTACTAGCCACTGCGTGGAGGAGGGGTGGGGGGCTGTGCGCGATCACTGAAGACTTGTATCATGTGGACGCACCCAGTGTTGTTGTCATTACATAGGCTGTGTCTCATCCCGCATACTCAGTACACTGCTAATGTGCACTGACCACTTACTGCCGTAGTGTCCACTTTGGACGGTTAGTACTGTCCCAAAAGGAACACTTGCGTTAAAACGCTTACCGGAAATGGCGAGCGGTCGGCTCGGCGCCTCTCAAAATCTGACGAAAAATCTATTAAACTACCCTTTGTCGATAAAAAATAAATTGAGCAACCGCATGGCCTATTTCTCGCTTAAAATGTTTTCAGAAACACGTTTCGCTGAACTATTTACGTAAAATACGAGATGGTATTCTGAACGAGCCGCCATGATGCTCGGTTGTGAAATCCGGGAGAAGCCAGACCCGCGTGACGCGTTCGTCCAATCAGCTGCCGGTCGACGTCCCTGGCCCCTCCCCTTTCCACTTTGTAGTCAAGATGGTGCACGTTTAGTGCGCGTAGGGTCCATCGTTCCACACTGAACTTTTTGACCATTTTTAGAGGGGGGTCATCCGGGTACTTTCAGCGCTCTGACTTTTTGCGCTATCTACACGGCATACTTAAAACTCAGTGTTTGAATTGTGCAAGTAGGCGGTTTGAGACACAGCCTTAGAATTCCTCATGGGGGGGCGACAGAAACTACTGCTGCACTATAGCTTTTAAATAACAAAATACTTAATTAGCCCTAGCACCGAAAACAGTCCACCGTCATAATGCCAAAAGGCATTGAAGCGCTTGTTCTGTTTTAGCAGGCTCTCTTCCTAGCGTGGCCAGAGAAAATATGCTGCAAAACAGGAAGAAAATATAGTCCGAAGCAAGAGGAGGATGGAGTGAGAGCATGAGAGAATGTGTGAGCCAGAATGAACTGATAAAAGGGACATAGACCGAGAAGGAAGAGAGGAAGATGGAGACAGAATCTCTTTAACAGTCTGAGGAGTCTTTGGCCTTGGCCTTCAATGTGATATGTGCTACGTCTTCTCAGTCTTCGCCTGAAGCTGCCCACTTACCCCCTCCCCACCTCGCTGTCCTCTCTGCATCTTCTCTGTCTCTCTTTCTCCATCCATCCCTTCCTTTTTTTTCTTTTTTTTTTATTATTTCTGTTGCATCGCTTCTCCCCCTGGCTTCTCAGCGTCTTTCTCCTGCACTTCTTAATTCCGAGAAGCACGGCGAGATGGTTCTAATTTATTTATGGTCATGCATTGTCTGTGCGCGTGGGCTTAAGTAATACTCATCTAAGCTGTGCCGCTATAATACAAAAGCCTCATTCCTTCTCATCTGCAAGGGATGAAACACGAGCACTGGAGCCTGCTGCGGACCCCGAGTCTGAATGCTCCCAACTAAAAGTCGAGGGAGTGTGTGTGTGTGGAAGGGGTGGGGGCGGGGAGCTTTGCAGAGCTCAGCGCGCTTTGTTAAGAACTACAAAAAGAGGACAAACTGCCTCCACCCTTTGGGTTTCTCTTTTACTTGCTTTGCTTCTTTTTATTTATTTTTTTTTTTAGCAATTTTCTTCCATTTTCTTTTCCTGTACCCTTTTCATTTCGCACGCGTCTGCTCCTGTTCTTTTCTCTAGTTCGGAGCTGCAGGGGAAGGTCGCTGCTGGTGACGTTAGGGTGCAGTGATGCACAAGTGCTTTGTTCCACTCTGCTGTAGAAAGCATCTTCTCCCATTAAATCTGGCTGTGTGTTTTCCATCTGTCCCAGAGCAGGTTTTAATGGCTCGTCACAAGACTTTAAGGTAGATCTGGGGGGAAGGGGGGAAGGGGGGGGGGGATTTGCGCAGCCAAATACAGTGTGTGTTTTGAGGCCGGCATCCTTCTTCCTCTGTCATGCTCTCGTCTCTCAGCGGGGGGGAAAAAAAAGACCCAGCCAAGGGCTTAGAAATCTGAACATGGTGTTTGGTTCTCTTTTTACATGCGTTCTTGACCGTTTAGTTAAGACTGAACAAATAGAAGCAATCTTTGTCGTATGTATTTTTTCTGCAGGGACAGTGCTGCCGACAGCCTTAATCCTGTACGCACTTTGCGGACATTTTTTTCTTCTTCTTTTTCTGTGAGACATGCAACGCATCTAACGATAGCAATGGGAAAAAGGCGTATCGTTAAACCCCACGGACGGAGCTAGCATGTGGTTTAAATGGTGTTCGTTAACATGGATATGAATATTGCGGTTATGAGGATTATCCAGTTTTTTTTTATCTTATTCGGGATATGCTGTTTACATGGCACACAGATAAATCATATTATTCATGTCTTCGTACAGGCTCGCCGACAGGCTCTACGCGCATTGACCTCTCTCTCTCTCTCTCTCTCTCTCTCTCTCTCTCTCTCTCTCTCTCTCTCTCTCTCTCTCTAAAACGTGGGGTGTACTCGCCGCTGTCGAGCTGTCGAGCGCCAGTGGGCATCAAAGGAGCGCCGTAGCGGTTTGTACTGGCGCGTGGTGGTCACGACATTAGGTGCAGTCTTCTCCTGAACAGAGGTGGCGCTAATAGGGAAAGGCTACCGACTTTGCTATTTCTACGGACTAGAAGAAGAAGAAAAAGGTAAACAACGCCAGAACTGGCAGCAGCATTGACGTCAACGCTTTGATTTGATTCGATGACCTACTACGTCAGATCAAGCCTTTCATTCACCATAAAAGAACTCATCTTAACCCAGTAAGTTTACCAGATAGGCCAGCAGTCCCTCTAAGAGTCCTGGTATCCGGGTACCCTCGAGCTCGTTCAGGCCTCCTGTTTCCGCTCCGTCGCGCGCCGCTGCAAAAAAATAGAGCGAGCTCTACGTCATTGTGAGGTCACGTGTGGCGCACGCCAGCTCGGCTACGGCGACTGTAAAACGGCCTTTTACAAAACGCTTCAGTAAAATGTTTTCATGATCTGATGTCATTATGATATGATAAAAGTACACTAGCAGCACACTCTCATACACATTACATGTTATAAGAACAGCTGATTTCTGTCACAGTAAGCCAGTTGAGCGGGCGGGCGGTTTTTGTGCGTACTATGAAATAGAATCCTGCCGGCGCCACTGGTGCTGCCTACTGTACATCTGTGTTTATAAGGGGGTGAGAATTTTTGATTTTGACTGACACTGTCTTTAGTGTTCGGTAGCCGATAGATTATTTTCTGAAATATAGTGACTTTATTCTTGTAATAGCCTATTATAACTTTATTTTTCTCAAAATCATGACATCCAAATCACAAAGAACACAGATATACTGTATTTTGAATGTGCACAAAGTTTTGGACATTGCTCAAACACATCTGAAATATTACAGTCCAGGGGTTTATTAATACATTAACAACAAAAGAGCAAAACAGGAGGGAGGAGTAGGCCAAATGATGCCTAGGCTACATGTGTGCTGACTCAGATATAATTAGAAAAGTCCATCCAAAGGAGAATAAATAGTTGAAAGCAATACAGAATGCCTGAGAGCCTTACTTCAATATATACCATTATGTTTTTATATTTGGATTGTAATCTGTTTGTCTTTACATAAAGATATTTGCAGCATACATTGATTCAGAAAAAGGTAGAAATATGTGCATAAAAATTCACCAGAATGCAGGAAATGAAGTGTTTAATGCTCAAATTTTTCAATAAATAATAATAAATTCTTTGTGTTATTGGAATAAATAACACTTCAAAAAATCTTTTTTAGAATGAGGAGCCTATGATCAAAATAATGAAGTTACTGTCTTTGTCTCTGTCTGACCTGGGATGGCACATGTTCATGTTAAAAATAGTGTGCGCGTGCACAAGCACTACGGTCACGCGCAAAGTGTCCCGGTTTCAGCTACCGGAAATCTGGTCACCCTATTTTAGTCCCATTACACCATACGATGAACGCTCATTTTTACAAACAAGATACAACATTTGGACATATTTGTGGAAGATTGAAGCCTCTGAATGGGTGTTTCCCATAGCAGAGATTTGACTAGCTCTTCTAGGAGATGCACTGTCAACCTTTGGACTTAGCCAAAATACAGCATGTAGTATGCCGTATGCAAACAAAGGCAAAATCTGCAGTGTGCCAAAAATACCCAGATGTCGTACTGATTGGGAAAAAAATCTCCATTATGCATCGGACCAGTCTACCTCGCATACTGTGTCCCACAATGCAAAGCGCTGGAATATTTAGAACAACTTGTTTACATCTCCTTTCCAAACCGGAATCGGCAAAGCGTTGCCTAGCGTACTGCAAAACAAATCGTTTTAACGGTTTCAAACTACATACTACCAGTTTGTCGGTCAGTTTGAAAAATATCACAAACTTTGAAAAATGAAAACAAGAAAAGCTTTTACACTTGGCTGTGGTGGAAAAGTTGGCGTATATCAATAAAAAGGTAAAATGCGATTAAAACAGACTTAGCGAATCAATTTAATTTTAATTAATTAATTTTTTTTAATTTGACTGTTTATTGATCCCCAGTGGGGAAATTACAATTTGTCTTGACTCACGCAAAGTATGTAACGTAAACGTCTACCAACGCTTCCATTCCCCTGAAGAGTCTTAGGCTACAGACTGAATGGAAACACGCAATCATTTGAATTCTCTTCCGCCGATTCTTTAGAAATCCGGTTAAAGCCCGGCCATTACTTCCCTTGATCGCTGTCGGAGCCACTCTCATTTCTCAAAGTGCAGATTGGGAGGAGAAAGGGTAGAAGCGTGATGGTGGCAGAACATACTTGGGAGCTTGCAATCTGTTGCCAAAGCAATAGTAAGTTGTGTGGGAGTGAGAGTCAGAACGGAGCAAGTGAGGAAAACTAAACTCCAAGCACTTGCACACACACAAGCAACTAAACAAGGCAAGAGTAGGAGCTTCTTTTTTGGAATTAGACAGCAGTGGATGCCTTTCTACTTTCCTCCCTCCCTCCATCTTTATCCCCGTTTCTGCCGAGCGAAGCCTAATGATGTCCCTAGTGACAAGTGCTGGTTAACTACTAGCCATCAGCGCTCGCAGGCACATAGACACAGATGTGTGCACGGCCGCCACATGCACACTGACTGCACACTCTCACACATTCTGGCCAGCAGCTGCTAGCTTTGCCAACTGTGTCCCCCTGACTTAAAGGAGATATGGGGAGCAGATGTGACTCTATTCTGCCTGACAGGTCTGGGAGAAGAAAACAAGAGCCTGTCTCCCCCCCACTTCACTGCTTGGAAGCATACAACAGATTTGCTTAGCATTGTCTGGCCCTGGCCACATCTTTATTCTATGCGGAGCACAGAGCGAAAGAAGACCCAGGCTGCATCCCATTACCCTAGAAATGCCTCCCAAATCCCTCACTACCTTCTCCTTTTCCTTCCTGATGTGTGCCCCCGCCATCCCGGCACACACACACTGGAGGAAACCCAGTAAGCTGCTTCATTATCTCCTTTTGCAGCAGCTTTGTTGGGAGGAAACATGGGACTACGCTTTCAAGAAGCATTCTCACTGCCACGCCCAGCTACAGTTTAAGCTGACATCTGCAACAATGAAACACAAGATTATAGCTCCCGAGAATATCAGACAGTAAAAATGATGGGCTTTTTTTTATACAATATATATATATATATATATATATATATATATTTCCGGATTTCAAAGATGGGTTTTTACTTGAAACTCTTTCTACATGCAAGTCTTAAGGCTTCATTTCAAAGTGTACGGAATGTCCACAGGCTGTAGCCAACATACAGTAAGCTTACACCACTGTAGTTTAACTATTCAAGCAGAGTTTTATGACAGAGCATTGTAAAGATTAAGTCCTGTGGTTCACCAGAAGACTGAAAAAAAGGCTATAAAAGCCACTTCATTTCAAAATCAACATGATCCTTTTGTCTGGATTCTGTTTCTCTCATCTACCACCCCAACCCTGTGTAAGAAATGCACAACTTTGACACAAAACGATATAATCACCGTTCCAACTCTGAAAAAATGGTGATTCCCAACCAGGGGTACTTCTGCTGTTGCCAGGGGTTACATGGAAAGATTGCAGAGTAGCTCAACTAATTAGAACATTTTGAAATGATGATCTGATAAAAAAAAATATATCCAATATTAACATCAAGTCAACTGTAACACCTGAATGCTACATGTTGCAGTTACAGTATATAAGTATATAAAGCGAGCACAGGAGTTTAAACGGGATAGCTAAAAAAAAAAAAAAAAAAAAAGAAGTATGGAATAAATGGCAGAAATAACTAATAGTTGCAAAGAAACTCCCGCACACTGTCTAACTTGCGAACATAAATGTAATAGCTGGCAGCGTTTTAGTGCTAGACCTTCCTTTTGCCAGAGGAAGGTCTAGTACAGAAACGCTGCCAGCTATTACATTTATGTTTGCAAGTTAAGACCGTGTGCGGAGTTGATTTTGACCTACTCGTCCCCCTCCGACGCAACTGTCTCACGTTATGGATGTGCAAAGTATTTTTTCTGTTCTAAGAAATAAAAGGCTAAATAGTTCAACTTATCTGATCAGTACTGGATAAATGGTTGAAATAGTCAACTAAAAGTAACGCCAAATAGGCAGCTTCTCGCCAAGTAGTAGTAGCCTAGTAATACGATTGGTGACCAAATCAACCTTAATATTGACAGTTCAGTTGAATGAGAAATATAACAATATCCACTTTTATAAAATGAATAGTTATAGATTTGGAACACACATTTAGAAATTGATGTTGGGGTACGTGGGTTCATCTGACAGAGCTGTGGGGGTACCTCAGACCAAAAAGGTTAGGAACCACTGATATATGGGACTCACACATCAGCGTACTCACCATGGTACTAGGATTCTATAGATTAAGGGTCTTTAACGTTTTTTTTTAGGCCAAGGACCGCGTGAGACGGAGCAGGGACCCCCTAGGGCCTAGTGCATGTCTGGGCCTACAATAACCTGTAGGGCTGCCTAAAGCCTTTACACATAACATTTTATGGTGCATACAATACAAAGCTATTAAAATAATAATTACTGGCATATTTATACATCATGATTCAATGTTAAACATACATGTAGCACAGTGAACCCTTAAGCTTTACTGTATCCGTGGATGGCTACCTTACCTACAGGCCATTAAAGGTGCTGTAGGTAGGAGTGCGAGGTTTCAGGACTTAGCCAAAAAAGCCCCACAAGGGAGAATGAATGCATGTGCCTGAGCAGTGATTGACACGCAGTAAGACAACCCCCCTGGCCCTGATTGGTGTCTGAACAGGGAGCGGTGGATTTTTGCAAATCGCACTACAGGCTGTAGGTTTTTTTTTTTTTTTACTGACCTGCTTCATGTAATTCTACTCAAACATAGGGTCAGTTTCAGCAAAAATGACAGAAAGTTAGTTTTAGAAGTCTTACCTACTGCACCTTTAAGCCTAGCATTAATGTGGTGTACTGTAAATTTAAAAACAAATCACAAACAGGCTGATATATCTTTGCTAATAACATGTTGGATTCATGTTGATGTATATTGTCAGACATTAACTTTCAAAACTTTTTTTAAACGATTAAACAGTTACTTGGGGGGCCCCCCTGCAGTAACTCTGATGACCCACTAAGGCTCCCAGAGCCCCTGTTGAAGATCTCTTCTATAGATTAAAAAAACAACAACGTTGATTTAAATTTAAAAGATGCTGCCGTTTATGCCTCCTCAGCTTGTGAATATTAAGCACTGCCACACCAAGAATGTTCCAGATCCAATACTCGGTGGAAGCTACAGTGTGAGGGCACGAGTTTATTTGAGCTGGAGTGATTTATAATGAATTCCACCCGTGGGGCGAGCAGCCAAATAAACACACTGCACGCAAATACTGAATGATCAAGTGATAGCGAAAACTGTCCATGGGGATATTTTTGAGTCAGGGACATTATCCGTCATATTTAGACATTTTAGCACATGTACATGCGTGCCTGATAGGTATCTGTTCTGTATGATTGTTTTATGCATGTTAAACTAGTCTATTACTAGAGTTTAGTCACCATATTATGAATCTTTAGGTGAAGGGCTTATCTGCAATCAGGCTCATTTCCTTTATGTGGGGATTAAGGGGGAGTCATTTATCTTTAATCTCATCAGATAGGGTGCTCAGCGGTGTTTTCACACTGGAAGCTAGCCCCACACACACACACACACACACACACACAATAATTTGCATTGTGTGTGCGCTAATCTGGGACAATAATTACACTTAGTAACAACAGCACAGAATTCTCATTGGACTAATTATTAGATGAGTCAGTTTCAGTAGCTGCACGCACGCACGCACGCACGCACGCACACGCACGCACGCACGCACGCACACACTAGTCCAGTAGTTTAATGCCGCTTCACTCATGTAATCATGGATCATGACAGAGTTGATGTCAACTCGTGGTTCGTTGAGATTTGCCCGTTTTCAGTAGCAGTTTCAAATTGTGAGATTTGCAGAGGAAAGAGGTGTCAATGGGATTTTGAGGTTCTATTTACCCACCAAACTGTTGTTTTTCCAACTATGACAGGGTAAAATCGGTTTTGCATTCTATCACCCCTTTAAGAGGCAATTCGGTCGGAGCCTACAAAGTATTGAATTCGGTACCCAGCCCTAGTGGCATGTGTGCTGTGGAGACGTTGAAGGTGCAAAAAAAAAAAAAGACAATGATGCAAGGTGGATGTCAGCTGTAAGAAGAGAGAGACAGTGGACACACGGGCCAGTGCAAAACACACTGCGGCAGTACAGCGCACTTTAAAAACAACCGCCCCTATTATTTTCTATGTACAATAGGGATGCATAATATGTTGGTTGTTTTTTTTTAATCATTTTAGTTATTGCGATATCAACTGGTGCAATAAACACATTACGAAAGGCTGTGTCATATCGCGAAAGACACTCTGAGATTGTGTTAGTTGAAAGAAAATATCAATAGAAAACTGCACCTCATAATGTTACGATCATTATTTTTTTAGTGCTGCCTTTTATATGCAATTCAAATGTTCAATAAAAGAATTTTGGAAAGGACTTTATTTCATTTGTTTTTAATTCAACAAGCAATTTGTTGTATTTTAGCAGAATACTGAAAGCAGCCGACCAGAGTACTCTTTAATATCTGTTTATTTATTTATATAAGTAATATCGTCATCGCAATGTTCACCCAACATTATCGCATATGTTCCTAATATCGTGCAGCCCTAATGTACAACCCCCACACAGGTGGCTCTTCACGCCACTGTTCCTGTTCCGAGCCTCGCCGCCACTATAAGAACACATTTTATTGTATCACATATAGCAGCTCTTCTTCTCTGGTCCCGTGGCAGCTCGACTGCCTCTACTCACCTCTTGCTGTCTAAAGAATGGATGAGGAGAGACAAGTTGTTGCCTGGCCAGCCGTAGCGTAAAAGTTTTAAGTAGTGGTAAATTGTTAAACGCGTAGGCTGTATATTGGACGTATCAGCAAGTCACATCACCCGTTGGAATGTGGACTGCCGTTTTAAAGCCTGGAGTTTGGAAATTTGGCCGTCACCATCTTGGTTATTTTAAACCGGGTGTGGCTGATTTTTGGTCGAGAGGGTGGAGCTGGGCAGGGTGACACGGCCAAGCCATTGCTGTTTATGGTATTAATGGTGCTGCCATTGGCGATTTTAAAAATCTATTTTAGTGCTTCAAGTTAGATTTTGCAAACGTGTCCGTTAGTGACAGAGAACAAAAAAATTACAGGTTCAAAGGGCTTGATTGCCTTTTAATATCCTGTGTGTCTGTCACCGATGCTACGCACCTGTTACCCACTCAAGGAAAGGGTAAACAGTAACGTAGTTTTGTTAGTCGTTTCATTGCGCAGATTAGGACCCAAATTGAAACGTAAGCAACAGAAATTGCTGAATGTGAGAACATTGTGTCAAGTTGGGTCGTTATTACTGTGACTTATAAAGTGTCAGCTGTAGTTCCATCCTAGTGTCAAAAGAACGTCAGCTGACGTTGTTGTTCAGTAGCTAGCTCAGAGATTATCGGCTAATGAAATTATTGATTTAGCGGGGGTTAATTAATTGTAAGATTGTAAGTTTATTTGATTAGGACGATGCATGTTAATCAACATTTCTGTAAATGCACCAGTGTTTTTTTCAACTGTAGTCCTAGTATGCATGTCTTTATAGTGTGAGGCAGAAGTGCTAACCACTGAGCCACCGTGCGTGCCTAACACTTTTGCAAAGAATCGCCCTTGGGTGCTGCGCTAAGCTAAACGCTCAAGAGGGAAAGTTGGCTTTACTTTTCAGACCCGGAAGCTTCGTCCATTATTTTTCAAGTCTACGGTTAAAAAAGGTAAAAAAAGGTTTCGCTTAATGGTTCTGTACGGTAAACTAGACTGCTCAACGTGACTGTTTCTAATGTGTCTGACCTTTTCATACAGCTTCGCTGTCTTTAAAATAGAATCACGGAAGTGACTGGGACACATGACATTTAAGTTAATGCACACAACCTTTTTTGCATACTGTAATTGTCAGAGCGACCCTACAAGGTAATTTGAGGTGGTGTGTATTGGCAGAATAATGCTTGGAGTTCAGTCTGCATGTCAGTTGGGAGAATTTGGCAATGGTCCATGACATGTACTACAGTAATCTGATGACAACCATGTGTGCTATACTGGTTTGAAAAGATAAGCCTATGTTGATTTGTTTTAGCCAAAACAGGTTTGGTGAAGAGGAGATTAATGTGTAGCAACCCCCGGGTCTCTCACACAACACACACACACACACACACACACACACACACACACACAAACGTCACAACTCTTTTTAGCTCTCATCTGAAATGAGAACATGCCCTGGGCCGTGCTGGAAGAATGGAAGCCAAAGACAGAATGAGAAAAAAAAAAAGGACAGGGAAATAAAATGAAAAGAGAAAAGCCAAAGGGGAGAACACAGAGTGATAAAAGGCCAAACCAGGGAAGGGGGGGGGGGCGGGATATCGGGAGAGAGAACAAGACAGGGGCTGTGGATCAGCCTCGAGGGTCAGCGGTGTGAAAGAGTTGTGGTTCATTGTAATGTCTCAACCTCTTCCAACTTTCCATCCCTCCCCACCCTCCCACCCCCCCACCTCAGTCCATGGTCGACCACCGGCCCACCCCGCCTCCCACCCACACCCTCCAGCAACTATTTAACATGGAAATTGATTTAAGCAGAAGCTGAGATATCCGCAGTGGGACCCGGGGACAGGTGCCTGCAGTCAGCAGAGGAGAAGCTAATGAGAGGTGAGAGACCCGAGCAGAGCTAACAAGGAAAGCAGAGGAGCACAATGAGATCGGAGAGGAGAGGCAGAAATTAGAGGGACGGGGCACGGAGTAGGGAAGAAATGGAAGTGAAATGGGAGAGAAACGAGGGAGTCGAAATTGTATCATTTCCAGCTCAAGCTCCCAGCCAAGTGAGACGATAAATAAAAAAATAAATGAGTGAGAAAAGTGCGAGTGTTTGTATGCGAGTCTGTGCGTGGGTGTACAGCTACAGGCTGTGGGTTACCAATATATTCTAGTCAGGCAGAAGAACTGTTAGTTCAAATTTTAACCATGTGGAAGGAAAGTTTAAGGTGTAAATTACAGTAAAGCACAATGAAACTGCTGAATAATCTTCAATATTTTCACCTCGCAGAGTTCTCACTCCCAACTCGTCAGATACTGACGCTTGGTCAGTGGCTTTCAGCGTGAGATCAAAATCTGACGATTAAAAAAAATCACCCTTTAGCGTCTGTATGGAACGCAACGGCAGAGCAGCAGCTCGACTGCAGCGCTGTAAAAAGTATTAAAAGGACAATTCCGGCGCAAAACGAAGCTAGGGGTTATTAACTGATGTGTACCTACTCTGTCGCTCTCTGGGACATGTTTTCATGCTAATCGAATGAGTTTGGTGCTTTGACGATGCTACCGCGGACTGCTGGTTAGCTTACAATGCTAGTATTTTGGGGCATAGGGACACTCAAATTAAATCGTTATTTAATACCACTAAAAAGGCTCGAAATATTGAAACCATCCACGACTAACGTTAGCCGTGCAACGTGGAATCTCGACTAGTTATGACTGGTTTTCAAGATGGCTCCCGCAAGTAAACATGAACGCGACTGTCTTTATAATGTATATTTTTAATAAACTATCTGTACACTTACAATGTTGTCAATGCTTTGGTTCACATTTAGGGACCCTGAATATGCTAACGTTATGGTGTGGTGATATTTGGAGCCTTTTTAGTGGTATTAAATAACGATTTAATTTGAGTGTCCCTATGCCCCAACTACTAGCATTGTAAGCTAACCAGCGGTCCGCGGTAGCCTCGTCAAAGCTCCAAACTCATTCGATTAGCATGAAAACATGTCCCAGAGAGCGACAGAGTAGGTACACAACAGTTAATAACCCCAAGGTTCGTTTTGCGCCGGAATTGTCCTTTAAGAGCGACAACGGCAGAGAGTAGTATAAAAAGACCGAAAAGTCCACGTAAGGAGGTTGGTTTGGGGTAGTGGATTGGTCAAACTACACAAGACTTTCACCCCAGGAGACCTGGGTCCATGTTCCGTTCTTGTGCCGCGTGTCACTTAATCGTACATTTTGTAAACCCACCCACGATCCTTTCCTAAACCTAACTGACTGTCACGTTCTTGTGAAGCATGTCAGTTCAACTTACAGTTTTTAAACGACTCCAAATCGGTCCCAACCCAGAGCTTCAAAAAGTGACGCCAAGAGTCCCGACCAAACGCAAATTAGTTTAAAGCCCCACTGCGTCTGACCAACCCGCGGGCTCACCCAAAAGCGTACAAATAACACGGGTTTACACTTTGAAAAAACGTACAATGTGTACGCCAAAGTAAAATTCTTTGTGCATTATATACGTGGAGCGCTCCAATTGAAGTAAGGGAGACCGGTGCGTTTTATATGCACGTGGCTCGCGTCGCCACGTTGTGTGTTATCGCGAGAACAGCGTCACACAAAAACAAAAAAAGGTTGGGCTTAGGAAAAGAATGCAGGGAAAGGCTTTAGTAACACAAGAAAGTCACAAAAACACGGCACATAACAACAAAAACACGCTAATAAACGGTTGGGTTTAGGGAAGAAACATTGGGGAAGGCTTAACAAATAAAAAACACAAGAAAGTCACAAAAACACGCCACATAACCACAAACACACGCTAATAAAACGGCTTAACAAAGAAAAAACAAAGGCTGAAAAAAAGGCTGAAAAGCCCAATCTCCCACGTGAAAGTCCTGTGTTTTACCCATCCACCACCCCAACCAACCTCCTTACATGGTCCCACGTCCCTTTCTATTACAAACGCACCGGTCTCCATTCCTGTAACTGGAGCGCTCCACGTATCTACTGCACGCACAACTTTACTTTGGCGTACACATTGCACGTATTTTCGAAGTGTAAACCCGTGTTATTTGTACGCTTTTGAGTGAGACTGAGCTTGTCTTACTGAGACCCTAAAGGAGACTTTGTGCGTCTCTAACAAACGCCAAAGGCACCTGACCAAGCGCCGTTTTTTTGACGCTCTGGGAGTGAGAATGTGTTGGCGTAACACGGGAGCTGGTGGTCTACTGACGCGCAGAAGTAACCTTACCTAGCTTATTCATAATAACCTTATTGATTTGCTTACTGTCGTAAGCCACGTTACTGCTTTTTGCTGGTGCTGAGCTGGTGCTTCCATTTCAAAAAAGTAACACAGAAAAGAACTGGACTCGCCATTGAAAACCCCAAAGTCACACAATAACACAAATAGACAAAATAGCTTTGATGCACAATTGTTGTACATGAAAAGACATTTATATTGACATGTTATATTCAGTGTAATTTACTGCTGTGTAAACTTGCATGGAGCAACAACCAGTGTTTGCCGTCTGAATGAACTGCTTGAATAGTTGCAGCAGGCTTCTGATTGATCAGTCAACGTTAGGCAATGCTTTAAGCTTCACTCGTGGTGGGCCGTTGTAAACTACTGCCTTGGGTGGCATGGCAACAAAACTCAAAAAAAAAAAAAAAAAAAAAAAGCTTCCTATAGTTGAAATTAGGGCTGTGACGGCATGGATTTGTTTTTCTCACCGGAAAGGAGCAACGTATCACCATAGTCAGTCCCTCCAGAAAAACGCGATTATGCGATCGCATAATTCAATGCATAATCAACCAAAGTCCGCATATTGATGCGGGGGCCGCATTTTTTCAAATACGCCGCACTTTCGCCGCATAAATTGCAGATTTCCGTGCAAAATATGCAGGGCTTGCATGATTTCATAATCCCCGCATTTTCGTTTGCAAAAAAAGTCACATATACAGTACAGGCCAAAAGTTTGGACACACCTTCTCATTCAATGCGTTTCCTTTTTATTTTCATGAATATTTACAAATTGTAGATTATCACTGAAGGCATCAAAACTATGAATGAACACATATGGAATTATGTACTTAACAAAAAAGTGTGAAATAACTGAAAACATGTCTTACATTTTAGATTCTTCAAAGTAGCCACCCTTTTCATTAACCCTGACAAAGCACACCTGTGAAGTGAAAACCATTTCAGGTGACTACCTCATGAAGCTCATTGAGAGAACACCAAGGGTTTGCAGAGTTATCAAAAAAAGCAAAGGGTGGCTACTTTAAAGAATCTAAAATATAAGACATGTTTTCAGTTATTTCACACTTTTTTGTTAAGTACATAATTCCATATGTGTTCATCTATAGTTTTGATGCCTTCAGTGAGAATCTACAATGTAAATAGTCATGAAAATAAAGAAACACATTGAATGAGAAGGTGTCCAAACTTTTGGCCTGTACTGTATCTTAGCAGAAAGTTGAAAATCTTTTTGAAGTGACGTAATTACGCGAACATTGAAAAGCAGGGTGTTGGGGAAATCACTTTTTTTTTCTCCTTTTCATCAAACCGCAGTTTGTGCAAGTTCCCGCAATTTTTGCAAGTTCCCGCAATTTCATTGCATAAATATCCTGCATATTCCATCGCATTTTTTAAGAAAGCGTGTCGCATAATCAAGGATTTTTGCCCGCAACAATCACAAAAAAAACGCTCCGTTATAGCTTAACTTAGAGCGAGAATAGTCTCGCATTGCCAGACCCTCCTTGTGGCGAGTCCACACAGCATTCCAGGATGGGAGAAAGACGTGCTCTGGTTTATTGGCATTTCTTTAAACCAATCACAATCGTCTTGGGCGGTGCTAAGCGCCGAGCAGAATAGCCTCGGGAAGGAACTTGTTTTGGTGGAACGTGTGCTCGTTTAAAAGTTGTTTTTGTCGTGCAACAGAAAACTCAGATTGGACAGATAGTCTAGCTAGCTGTCTGGATTTACCCTGCAGAGATCTGAGGAGACAGTTAACCATAGTCCTCACGAATCCACCGGAGTTTAGAACGCCGACACAAAGGAAGAGGAAGGTGACGGACATCCGGCAGAATATCCGTCGGCACCGAGCAATCCTGGAAGTGAACTGAACTGGCTGAAAGGAGGTCAAAGTAGAGGTCCTACAGTGTTGACAGATCAAAGCGTGGAAGTCGGTCCAAACCGGTCTTTACTCACAGGTCCACACAGCCTCTTTTTTAACTTCAAAGTCACCTCTCCCTTCTGCAAATTGCATTGGGCTTCCCACGAATGCTTCTCCGAAATCACAGTTGAGACAAGGGGGAAGTTAACTTCATTATTTTTGATGGAAATCGGACGTGACAAAGAAGCGGGAGGTCATCACAAGCTGGGCCATTTGAAACCCCATTGGCTGTCCCCCCGCCTTCCACTCTGTACCTGAGCCGAGTCTGTGCATTAAAGACAAGGCCGACTTCAGCGAAAGCCCAAGTCTTATTCATCTCTGCCTGCCACGAGGGGATGGAAGAATTCAAAATGTGAACATGGCGGTGTGCGCTCAACGCACACAGACACCGTTCTGAAGATCAGTGGGATTAGTGAAAGGTCTGGCTGCCGTGAGCTTTCAGATTGTAAACTACGCTAAAATACGGCTGTGTTGCTCTTCAAATGTGATCTCGCAATTTGATAAATGTTATTTAGGAAACATGACAGGTATGACATTTTCTAGCAATAGCCTCCCACACAGAAGATGTAAAGACACCTTTCATTCTGTCTGGCATTCTATCACCTCTCGTCTTTCTGCAGAAACTGATACGCACGCACACACCGAAGCGCTCGCTGTTCTCTTTCACTCCGTCTTTCATTATTAAACGAGCCGAGATGTGCTTTCTTGCATGCACATTTCACTTACTTACACACATGCTTTTGCTCTGGACTATCCTCCTTTGCACCGCAGCATCTAGTAAGTCTTACCATTTCAAAAGTAAGATTCAGCCACTTTATATAGCTGGCCTAATTTATCTACTCCAGTCCCCGCTGAGCACTGCCATCCAGGATGACGACTGGGCCCTGTGCTGACTACACGGCACAGGAGACAGCGGGGGACAAAGTCCCTATGCAAACAGCAACATTTAGTTTGGAAAGTTTGGTGTTCTAATTAACAAAGCCTTAAAAAAAAAGACCTACATAAACGTGTGAGAGGAGCATTTTAACAAGAAAATATATATTTGAGTGCCGAAGTTGCACACACCTCAAATGGCACCTAAAGTAATAGAGAACATATGCGTGAAGCTGTTCCAATGAAAGAACTGAGCATGGACGCATTGAGAGAGCAATGGGCCGCTCGGCTCGGACATGTCAAACAGGGGCGTCAGACTGGGGGACCAAGTACCCAGGGCCCTCATGTGAGGAGGGCCCAAAAAGATGTTAGAATGAATAGCTGTAGATGCGGGGAGTGGCCCATTGAAAATGCCTTTCTACAGGGCCCAGAAATTTTGTGCTACGCCCCTGATGTCAAAGTCCCCCCCCCACCCCTACCCACCACCTACCTGTACATGGAAGCAAGATTCCCAGACTGAAAGAGACACAAAAGAACTACAACCAATGCAGTCGTTTTGCATCTCTTTGTAGTCGTTTTATAACAAGTTTTATAATTAGTTCAAACTTTAAATTTGAGAGCTTCTGTGATGCTAAAACCTGGTTAAAACAGGATATAAAAAAAATAAAAAATAAAAACACATTGGGTTCCTTTAAAGCCCTCCTGACAACAACAAAGGCTTGCACTATAAGGAATCTTAAATGTAGGCCTATGCTTTTTTTTTTTTTTTTTTTTTTTTTAAAAAAAAAGCCTGGCTCAACAGAGATACGTTGCTGGGATAAAGCCAGACATTCCATCGTTTTTTTTTTTTGCAAGAGCATCCGTGCCTTAGTGACGCCCAGGGCTGATTGGTTTAAAAGTCAGAGCATTTTTTTCCACTATGCCAGAATACATAAGCTCCATACTCCATACTCCATGCTCCATGCTCCAGCGCTGTGGAGATAGGTCTGAAAATGAGAGACTAACAACTCGATAACTGCAATCTCCACTTGAATGTCCACAAGTTCCTCAAAAAAAGACCACATAATCCAACCAACATGTCCAAAATACAAAAATGGAATATATGTCTTTCCTTCATAATGGAAAAATACAAATCAGGCCCAAATTAATCAAACTCACCAGACGTAGAGATTGGTAATCTGGCCTGCGCTTGATTTCCATTCCTCTGCTCAATAGGTATGGTCCTCAAATCACACTGCTGTCCTTGTTCACTTCAGTTGGATAAGGTCCAACCATGACAAGGAGCTAAATGCTTCCCCCCCACCTCTCCACTGAAGGCTGCCCACATCCTACATTACTCCTCCATGTGTACCTCCAAAAACATTTCCTTCCTCCCCCCAATCCCTTCTTCTTTTTAAGTTTGTTGGCGGGCTACAGACCAACGCTTAAAGTGCATAGCACCACCTACTGTACCGGAGTGTGTAACATTATGACTCACAGGCCACGCCCCCTTACACATGGGGTGCTTCTGATGGCCCTTATAATAATAATAATAATAACTTGGACTTATATAGCGCCTTTCATGGTACCCAAGGTCGCTTAACAAACAGTGTGTGTGTGTGTGTGTAAAGAAATGTTTTCAGGTGCTGTTTGAACATGGGCAGGGATGGGGCAGAGCAGACGTGGAGTGGTAGACTGTTCCAGAGTGTGGGAGCATTGGCAAAGAAAGCCCTGTCCCCAAAAGTCCGCTACCTGGTGCGGTGAGAAGTGTCCAGCAGGGAACGTGACTGAGTGTAGGGGTGGAGGAGGTCTGTGAGGTATTGTGGTGCGAGTCCATGGAGAGGTTTGTAGGTGAGCAGGAGGATCTTGTAGGTGATGCGTGACTTGACTGTATCTGATAGTTCCTCGACTCCTCGGTCCTCGGCCGTGTGTCTACAGACACAGAAATGGCACATCCTAAGGAAAGCTCATTGTGGGACTGGCTCTAGTGGCTGTAATTCTGTACCAAGGCTGAGTTTCGGCAAAGAGATTTCAGATACAGTATTAGGGGACCACTAAGGTCTATATAAAAGAGACTTCAGATACAGTATTAGGGGACCACTAAGGTCTATATAAAAGAGACTTCAGATACAGTATTAGGGGACCACTAAGGTCTATATAAAAGAGACTTCAGATACAGTATTAGGGGACCACTAAGGCCTATATTAAAGAGACTTCAGATACAGTATTAGGGGACCACTAAGGCCTATATAATAGAGACTTCAGATACAGTATTAGGGGACCACTAAGGCCTATATAATAGAGACTTCAGATACAGTATTAGGGGACCACTAAGGTCTATATAAAAGAGACTTCAGATACAGTATTAGGGGACCACTAAGGCCTATATTAAAGAGACTTCAGATACAGTATTAGGGGACCACTAAGGCCTATATAATAGAGACTTCAGATACAGTATTAGGGGACCACTAAGGCCTATATAATAGAGACTTCAGATACAGTATTAGGGGACCATTAAGGTCTATATAAAAGAGACTTCAGATACAGTATTAGGGGACCACTAAGGCCTATATTAAAGAGACTTCAGATACAGTATTAGGGGACCACTAAGGCCTATATAATAGAGACTTCAGATACAGTATTAGGGGACCACTAAGGTCTATATAAAAGAGACTTCAGATACAGTATTAGGGGACCACTAAGGCCTATATTAAAGAGACTTCAGATACAGTATTAGGGGACCACTAAGGCCTATATAATAGAGACTTCAGATACAGTATTAGGGGACCACTAAGGCCTATATAATAGAGACTTCAGATACAGTATTAGGGGACCACTAAGGTCTATATAAAAGAGACTTCAGATACAGTATTAGGGGACCACTAAGGCCTATATTAAAGAGACTTCAGATACAGTATTAGGGGACCACTAAGGCCTATATAATAGAGACTTCAGATACAGTATTAGGGGACCACTAAGGCCTATATAATAGAGACTTCAGATACAGTATTAGGGGACCACTAAGGTCTATATAAAAGAGACTTCAGATACAGTATTAGGGGACCACTAAGGCCTATATTAAAGAGACTTCAGATACAGTATTAGGGGACCACTAAGGCCTATATAATAGAGACTTCAGATACAGTATTAGGGGACCACTAAGGTCTATATAAAAGAGACTTCAGATACAGTATTAGGGGACCACTAAGGCCTATATAAAAGAGACTTAGGGGACCACTAACAGACTTCAGATACAGTAGGGGACCACTAAGGTCTATATAAAAGAGACTTCAGATACAGTATTAGGGGACCACTAAGGTCTATATAAAAGCATCGAAAGAGCACCATGTCATGGGACCTTTAAGCTATATACACGTAGTGCTATTGAACATTTGTTTGTAAGATCAATTCATTGTGTGGTTGTTGTGTTTTTTTTTGTTTTGTTTTTTATAAATGGGATTTGGAAAAAAAACAAAAACTTTTTGAATGTAATTAGCTTTATGCTTTGATGCTAAACTTTTGAATGAACTCCAAAAAACACTTCTCCCAGTGACCTATATCCTAACCTATATCTATACAGTGTGAACATTAGTGTCAGTGCAGACTGCTCACTACAGTAGCCATCTCTATACATCTTATACAAAGCTTCCCCTTTCAATTGCCCTGATTGGCCGACTGGGCTGTCCTGATGAAGCAGCAGCTGATGTGGTTCTGTGGGAGCCTGATTGGCTCCGTCTTCACAGGCATCAGCATGCCATGTTCCTCTGGTGGTGTGAATCTGCCAGAGGACGCACAAGACGCAATCCAGCTGTCCACCATGTCTGCCCACACTATCTCCACCTCTAACACACTCACACAGCATTTTAACACATCCCCCCCACCCCATCAAAAAGACAGGACAGCCTGGCCTCCTGTTTTCACCTTATTCCATCTATTCTCCCACGTATGTGAACGCACCACGCCAGTTGACCGCGCGGAGGTGGGGAGAAACAGCAGACGGCGAGGCAGCCGAGAGGAAACATCACAGACCGATACACGGCTCGCTCATATTCAAGTCTTACTTTTATTGATCATTGCACAGCAACATTTACTTTCTTTTCCACCCTCGTGCTCATGACAGATCATCGATTCAAACAAAAGGAGATGGCTTCCGCGCCATCACGTATCTTTCATCGGATTATCGGAGACACCAAAATCATTATTTTAGACATAATGGCACATAAAGACTGAAAAATGATCTGTTTTGGATATGGCCCGTTGACATTTCATCTCAAATGATGGTTTCTATCCTAATATGTAATGTTCCATCCTCTAAGCTGCTAGCTTTTTCAATAAACTAAATGGAGCCTCTGACTTGGCTAATGCTGCCTCTGACCAGCGAATCGGGACAGAGAAACTTGTTTTTAATACGGGAAAGTGCAGTTTTGACCTCTAAATGTAACTCGGCACCACAGGCAGCCGTAAAAACCATCAGTGATAATGGCAGAAAATGGCATAGAGGGGAATCAGATCAACGGAGGCATGATGGATAGATGGGAGGGAAGTTAGTAATGTCTGTCTTCACCCTCTGTCCCTGTCCTCACATGCAGCTCTGCTCCCCGTGTCCATCTCGCTGAATTATCATACTTGGATGCTGAAGCGCTGAGAACAGGCCAGCGTTGGTTATGAAAGCGCTGCACATTTTTTTGCGGGGAGCTTACATGCGAGTACATGCAAAATAGGCTGCTACATTAGCATTTGATATCCTCGGGGGCTGCACAGGCCGTGCAGTGCCAAGTTGTGGCAGTGTGTGTGTGCGCGCGCGTGTGTGTGTGTGTGTGTGCATGTGTGCTCGCGGTGAACTCGGCCTCAGCGAGATAGTGATCCACTCTCTCCGGGTATCTTTAATTCTCGAGCACTGAGTCAAATTTCACCCGGCAATAAAGGCATGGATACTAAATAACACGCAGGCAGAATGTAAATTTTTTTTTTTTTTTTTTAAAGAATACTTGAAATGCAGATGTCACACAATTCTCCCTGAATGGGAGAATAACAGCTTGCCTTGTAGAATTAAAATACGTTTTATTTTTTTCCCCCTCTCATTCTAATTCATGGAGTTAATAGAAATAAAAAAAATCAACTTCACAGCCTGCTATAACAGGAGTGCTCATTTTACGGTAAATCAGGCTATATTAATTACATTTGCTGGAAGGGGGGGGCGGAAGCTGTGTATAGCAGCGTGCAATCGGCAAACGCTTCAAGTGGGTGTCTTCCGTGTTAGAAAATAATTACACGAGCATAACGCATTGCGATTCAATATAGACATGGATATGTAGAAACTGTAGAAGAAGAATAAAATAGTCCACATAAAATGAGAGTCTCTTTGTTTTTTTTCCTGGATTCCCAGCTGGCTGAATGTCTTCGCTGACCAGCTGCAGCCTTTAGTCCTGGTCCAGGGGGAGTCGGAGCCAGATCCTCTCAACCCTGCACTTTATCAGCTGGCTCCTGTGGGTCACTTGGCAGCGGGCCACCGCAGGCCCTCCCTGCCTGGGACAGAATTTGGCCTCGGGCTACTCCTTTCAACGGGGCTCTGACAGGGTCCCCCTCTGACACCTCTTCTCCTCCCGCTGGTTCCGTTTCAGGAATCGCTCTCGTTTGACTTCTCTCTGTCAAAGAGAGCCTTCCAGCTACGGATCCTCATTAGTCACTGTCCCCGAGACCGCGCTGACGCCAGCGTCGCCTCCTTCCCTGCAGCCACACACACAGACACACACACACACGCCACAATTCACAAGCACTGTCAAAAGCGAGGCGACTTACAGGAGCACGGCAATCATCAGAATCAACCAACCTTTGAAATGCTGGGAATATATATATATATATATATATATATATATATATATATATATATATATATATATATATACATACATATACAATATAAAAACGTGCTGCTGCTGCTGCATTATGTTACACTGGCTGAAATGCCCAAAGGCATCTTGCAAAATGCTCTTTTGGGGAAATGGGAAATGACCATATCAGTGGTTTTGAATGTTTTAGACCATTACCTACAAATTGTGTATACTTCCCGTTACAGCTCGAGATGGCTAATCCATCACATTTTTAAAGCTGGTGCTGCAAGCAGGGACTAAAAACTCCCCCAGTTGCTAAAAAAAGCACTACTGAGTCAATATTGGAAAAACCAAATATGTACTCTTGCTTATGTACAGCAAATAGCTTAGCTTAAAAAGGTCTTTTTTATTATAAAGCAGGTTTATAATAAAAAAGGAGGCGCCATAGAAATACTGTACATACTGGGGGGAAGGAAGACCCATATTCAAAAAGTTTCAATAATCACAAATTTGGGTTTCTTTCAACCAAATTGTCCAAAAAGAAATAAATAATAACGTGGACATTTCCCTACGACGCTCTTCACAAATAAAGTAAATAATCAGTTCACTACTTTCATTAAATTTGGGTGTTTAATTCAATTTTATAGCATTTGAAAAAAATTAAAAGATCGCTGAAAAAAGTGACAAAAATGTTGGAAAAAACCACAAAAAGGCCTATAACCGTTATTTCCCCATTTTTTTGGGATCAATAAAAATCTATCCATCTATCGCAAAAAAAAAAAAAATCTGTAAAAAGTGACAAAACGTGACAAAAACATTGGGGGAGGTTGCTGACAATGCCGAGGACAGCGGTCGAGCAGCTGAGCAGACGGAGAGCAGAGTTGGCGACTCGGCAGTCCGCTAACTTGTTGCTCTCTCTATTTTCTAGTTTCTAGTTTTAGGCTACGAAACGTGCACGCACGCTGAAATTCAACCGTGCGGTTTTATCGGGATAAAGCTATAGACAGAAGGAGACTCCGCTAGCTGCTAGGCTAAAGTGCAACGGTAAACACTGCAGCGGTGACGTTGATGTGTCCACCTCGGCTGAGAACGAATCAATGTCTTTTCCTTCCCTGCCGCTAAAACGGAGCCTTTCAGACAGAGGGTGAATACAGCAGAGTTTCCCCACACATTGACCAATTTGAGGCGGTGCGCCACACAATCAACACCAACCGCCACATATTGCGTTTTGTTATTATAATTTTTTTTTTAAACGCTATTTAAAACACGCGCGTATTCGTTCAGCTGAATTTCCTTTCCCTGCTCTCCTCCGTCTGAGACACACACACACACACACACACACACACACACACACACACACACACACACACACACACACACACACACACACACACACACACACACAGTCTCCATCAAAACGAGAGAAGACGGCTGGCGAAAGTTCACGAAAGGTTGGTATCTCGTGAACACCTTTATACAATCACACATTAAAAAGTCCTATAAAAAATATTTTATATTGTGAATACAATGTCGTCAGAGTGTCAATGTTGGAGTCCCGACCCGACCCTTAGCAAACAAGCGTTAACTAGTTAACTAGTCGCAAGTTTGCGGTAAAATGCAGTTGGGTTGTACACTATATGTAGCGGCTGTGAATCAAATAAACGTATTATAAATAATGTTATATTTTTTTACTCTTATATTTTTTTACTCTTACACTGAATGTCTGCTGCTTCAATCCAGAGGAGTACTGAAAAGGATTTGTTGAGGATGAGGACCAGCCTGAACCGGAGGTATCGGTCTGAAACAGATCTCAACAGCCCGACCAGTGGAATTAGTTACGTTATTAATTTGTTTACAATATTTTCAGGCTTCAACCAGTGCTGCTCAAACAGAAAGACAGGGTCACTGAGAGAGAAATAGATAGATTTGTAAGGCATTGAAGAAAGAGTAAGAGAGGAGGACAGCATCCAACAGCGTGTTCTCCTCAGTTTTTCATACGGGATTGTTACGAAAATAAAGTTTTTCACCCCCTCCCGCCCCCCGTGCCACAAATTGCTTTCTAATCTGTTGGAAACACTGTACAGGTATATTCAGACAGACAGTATGAGAAAAAGGAAGTGATTTTTTAACATTAAAGCATGTCAACATCTTCTGGTAGAAACCAAAAATACAAGTTTGAGCCTGAATGTGAGAAGTGGGACCTTTAAAGACTGGAAACAGAGGTCAACAGCTAGCCTGAGCCCGTACAAACAGTCAAAGGGTGAAGTGTAAAAACAACTTGCAGTTTTACAGGGAGGTAAGCTACAGACTATTTCTTTCTGGTGAGGACCAGTTGCCAGGCAACCAGAGGAGAATCCAGGATGTTACCGGTCCGTGGTTACCGGTTGATGATTTAACACATGCGTTTGTGTACGGAAGGCCGATTTCGTTAACTTTGGACATAGCCGGCTAACTTTGGACATAGCCAAGGACACAAATGAGCCGATATCCCAAAATGTCAAACTGTGATCTTAGGTGTCCGAGTGTCCGTGAATGTGGCAAAAGGGAAAAATAAAAATAAAAATAAGCTCTGCTGGCTACAAAAGCAATTAACTCTCCTGTTTTCTGCATTTTCAAAAAGTTTCTATATCAGAAATTTGGGTTTTCTTTCAACCAAATTGTCCAAAAAAAAACACCAAAAAACTTGGATGGTTCCGTACAATGCTCTTCACAAGTAAAATAAATGATCAGTTCACTACTTTCATTGAATTTTTTTTTTTTTATTATTCAATTTCATAGCATTTGAAAAAATAAATAAAAGAAATGATAAAAGAACGTTGAAAAAAGTGAAACAAATGTCGGAAAAAACGTGGGGACAACAAAAAGCGCAAAAAATAAAATCGACAAATCTTTGGAAATAGTGAAATAATTGGGGAAAAGTGACAAAAACGTTGGGAAAAAGCTTCAAAACAATGCAAAAAAGGGACAAAAACAAAAAAGAAAAGTGACAAAAACATCAGGAAAAGTGATAAAGCCATCAGGAAAAGCGACAAAACCATCAGGAAAAGCGACAAGTGTTGAAAAAGACGACCAAAACATTGAAAAAAAAAAAGTTTGTATTTTAAATGTTGACCCAGAAAAAAACGAACGTTTCCTGGTCGAAAGGAAGACAACACGAGGGTTAAACTTTGACAAAAAGAAGAAGAAGAAAAAAGAAGAAGAAGCTGGACTTGTGATGGATTACAAATTTTCACGATAGTTCCCAGTCTATGTAAGTTGGTTGATATCGTACAAACACCAACAGACGCTAATGGCTGCCTGGAAGGTAGACAGATCAATCTTTTAAGACTCGCTGTATGGGAAGTTGAAAGAAAATATGCAGTGTTGTACGTTAATGTGCTAAAGCAAGCATAAACCGGCAGTTTTGGTTCTTTAGGATGGAAATGGGCGGGCGGGGGGGGGGGGGGGACCAACCTGAGGTTTGCATGGTCTTCACTTGAGCAGACTGTCAGTCTTCCGGGCACTCAGTGAGCGATAGCTGTGCCTGAAGGAAGGACAAAGCCCAAATCAATACCCTGTCTAAAAACACTGGGAGAAACTTGAGACAGATCATGCAATGTCTACAGGAGAAGATATGCTCATGCAACTCAAGCTCTCTTTTTTTTTTTTTTTTTTTTTTTTTTTTTTTTTTTGGATAACTTTGTACAGGCAGAACCTTTTTAAATATTACTGTAAGCAACCTTTACACAGCAAATTAAAAAAAGTAACAGCGGCTCAACTGTACAGAAGATATTGACATAGATTTGGCTTCGTTCATTTTAGCAAGAGTTGCATTAACACTACTCTAACAGTTATTTTGTTACATAAAATCCACTACTGTATGGTATTGGAAGTTAACGTTTTTCTTACTTTTGAGTCGATTCTTTTTGTTGTTGTTGCCAGGACTGCTGAATAATATATATTTTAAGAAACTGTACGTATTTACCAGCAAGTTTACGTCAATTGATAAAACACACTACGAGAATTAAACATTTAGGGTTAGGTTACCTTTACAGTGGAGTTGTCTAGGTTATAACCATCCTCTCCATTGCACTGCCATTACTCTGTACTAAAATAGCCATCGCGCCAGCGTCATTCGTGACAATGAAGCCTAGACCTGAATGGTGGTTTGAACTCAGTTAATTTTCAGCTATGAAAGCAATTCTCATTAACGGTTACGACCACAGGTAAGAGGATTGAAAAAGTCTTATACATACCCAGGCATTCAATGCTTTAGAACTCTATACACATTAGGAAGCTATCCAGGTTATTTTAGAGGTCTTACCTCTGGGTCCTTTTTAAAAAGTATAGAAAGAGAGAGAAAGAATAAGTTGTGCTCTTTTGATAATCAATCAAGACATCATTTAGTAGGGTTAAAGTCTCCAGACGTCAATACATTCATTTTGATTTAAAAGGCGGTTTTGAATGAGAAACAAAATGAAAACACCTACATCTGACTGCTGGACGTTGTTTAAAAAAGGCCATTTCAGAATTTGACTAGGACAGGAAACAAATAAAGCAAGTTAAGTTTCATAAAAAAAACAAACTAAGCTTTATTGACAAACTGCTGCAAAACATCTTTTGGACAGATTTAGTTACCTATTTAGGCAAGCTTACACATGTAGCATAATGCAATTTTTTTTAATGGAGAGGGTACAGATACTAGTGGCAGAATAAGTACAGTTAGGATGTTTTAAAATATGTACAAGAGTTCGGATTGAGCTGCAGGATCCCTTCTCTGTAGAAAGAGAAGACCCATGTGGAGATTTGTGTCCCAATCCTTCTTTGTGTAGTTTGGGCATGCAGTTTATAGACAATCAGATCACAAAATGAAGACCTGGACTGTTAATGTTTTTTTTTTTTTTTTTTTTTTTGTCTTCAGAGTCTTAAAATTAATTTTTAAACATGTGTGACAAATTGAGGATATGAGGACAGTCCATCTCAACAGTGTCTATTAGGGCTATATTTCAAAACTCTAAGTACAATGACAAATATTGCTTGCCTAAGTCTAAATGGACCACGTTTTAGAACTATTTAAAAACAAACCATCATCAAGAATGAATTGTACCGATTCCATTAACATTGATTCTTTAACCTTCACTTAATTTAGGATCGTTTGTTTTTTTGGGGTCTATATTACATAATTGAAATTTTAAAAAGGTCTTTTATTTGGCTATATTTACAGAATTTTGAAATGTAGCCTAAATGGGAATCTGCAACTGACCCTCGACAGATTCTTTGTATTTAAAAACAATTAAAATGGACTCCTTAGACAAGTGGATAATGAACCCCTAATTTCACTAGAAATGACTACTCCCAAACAGTTGGAAAAAAATATATATATATATATGAAAGATCAACAATGCAAAAAAAGCCAGAGGGGAGTTAAAAAGGGTCAGAGAAAAATATACAGCAAAATAAATTAAAATTCAAATGAAAAAGAACAAAAAAAGGACACCAACGTCTCCTCTCTAACCCATCTAAAAGCCGCTTTGGTTGGTCGGTCGGTTGGTTGGTTGGTCGGTTGGAGGGGTTGGTGGCTGGTTGGTTGGTTGGTGTGACAAAGTAGGGGTGGGGGAGGGGAGTTCGCGGTCAAATCTCAAAAACCAGTTCCGATTTTCAGTTCCCAATTTTCTCTCTCGTATAAAGTCCAGTGTAGGAAAAGACCAAACCAAAGACAAAACAGACAATTACTTTTGTCGGGCTGCTTAAAGCGAGAGCTGCCGTGGTAGACAGGCGACAGGCGGTAGTCGGGGCGACGCGTTAAGGGTGGCGAGTCCGCTTCAGTACTGTCGGTATGGGTGCTCCCGGTAAGGCGTCTTGGCACCTCTGGAGGGGGGAGGGGCCTTCCCTGAAGCTGTTCGCTGGGTCCCATTCCAGTCATCCTGGCCTGGAGAGAAAACAAAGAAAGAAAAAAAAAAACCATGTTAAAACAAACGTGTTGGAATAAGATCAAACCATTGGCAGGACTGTGCATCGAAATCACCCAATACGACTAAAACAGGGGCCGTCTTATAGTGCTACGTGTTGTCGAAACCTCAACGGGGTACCTTTCAAAGTTAAATTTCACTTTGAGGTTTTTAATATGAGTTCCCCCAGCCTGCCTATGGTCCCCCAGTGGCTAGAAATGGCGATAGGTGTAAACCGAGCCCTGGGTATCCTGCTCTGCCTTTGAGAAAATGAAAGCTCAGATGGGCCAATCTGGAATCTTCTCCTTATGAGGTCATAAGGAGCAAGGTTACCTCCCCTTTCTCTGCTTTGCCCGCCCACCCATGAGAGAGAGAGTTACATCATGGCTTGAAAACAAGCGAAGCATGGCAGTTGGTCAAGGCCACACCTCCACCTTGCTCCCCCGCCCCCCTCTCTCCTCCTCAATAGCTACAGACACAGAAATATACTAAGGAAAGCTCATCGTGGGACTGGTTCTAGTGGCTGTAATTCTGCACCAAGGCTGAATTTCAGACTTCAAATACAGTATTAGGGGACCACTAAGGCCTATATAAAAGAGACTTCAGATACAGTATTAGGGGACCACTAAGGTCTATATAAAAGAGACTTCAGATACAGTATTAGGGGACCACTAAGGTCTATATAAAAGAGACTTCAGATACAGTATTAGGGGACCACTAAGGTCTATATAAAAGAGACTTCAGATACAGTATTAGGGGACCACTAAGGTCTATATAAAAGAGACTTCAGATACAGTATTAGGGGACCACTAAGGTCTATATAAAAGAGACTTCAGATACAGTA
This sequence comes from Perca flavescens, assembly GCF_004354835.1. Taxonomy (NCBI): domain Eukaryota; kingdom Metazoa; phylum Chordata; class Actinopteri; order Perciformes; family Percidae; genus Perca; species Perca flavescens. Next base: position 26,154,808 of record NC_041344.1, read on the forward strand.
TTAGGGGACCACTAAGGTCTATATGAAAGAGACTTCAGATACAGTATTAGGGGACCACTAAGGTCTATATGAAAGAGACTTCAGATACAGTATTAGGGGACCACTAAGGCCTATATAAAAGAGACTTCAGATACAGTATTAGGGGACCACTAAGGTCTATATAAAAGAGACTTCAGATACAGTATTAGGGGACCACTAAGGCCTATATAAAAGAGACTTCAGATACAGTATTAGGGGACCACTAAGGTCTATATAAAAGAGACTTCAGATACAGTATTAGGGGACCACTAAGGTCTATATAAAAGAGACTTCAGATACAGTATTAGGGGACCACTAATGTCTATATAAAAGACTTCAGATACAGTATTAGGGGACCACTAAGGTCTATATAAAAGGATGGAGACAGAGCACATCACGTCATACTCTGAAAACCACACCCACCAGAGGGAAAAAACAATGGGCACCACAATATGCAACTAAGGGCGGAAGCGCTAACAAAGTGCCTGTAGCTAGCTAAAAAAAACATCACATTTAAGTATGTCAAAAATGATGTTACTATGTATCAGCAAGCTAAGGCACTTGCAAACATAACAAGTAGCATACTGTCAAAATGCTTTAGCTTAACTTAACAGATATATAGTTAGCCTAAAACAGTTTTTTGACTAGGTAAAAAAAAAAAAAAAAAAAAAAAAAAAAAAAGAAAAGCCTACTGCACACGCAAAATTGGCCATAATGTTAGCGTCAGGATCCCCCAGTCTTCCAATTCTACCTGCTAAAGCCTCACGTCTGTATCCACTTTTGTCTGCCTAAAAGCTCCGTTTGGCTTCTCGGTTACGGTTATTGGTTATTTTTTCATGATATGCTCCAATCAGGCCCTCTTTACACGTACATGGTTATTTAGAAACACAGAGACATTTCCCTTCATTTGTGCCCTTTGTTTACACGCAAACGAAGAATTCGCCTCTGAAAACGAGTCTTTCTAAAACTTCCGGCCAGAGCGGAGATTTTGGAAGTCTTAGTTTGCGCATAAACTGAGACAAACGGAGGTTAGGCAGCCAAGGAAGTGAGGAAGAGATTCGTTGCTGCTGTTGCTATCGTCAGGATTCTGATTGGCTAACGTGGGCTTGAGCTTCTCGTTTACACTGCCACCTACAGGTTTGGCGTGCTCTTGACGGCATTACACAGACACACACAGACACACACAGACACACACAGACACACACAGACACACACAGACACACACAGACACACACAGACACACACAGACACACACACACACACACAGACACACACAGACACACACAAAACTGACTGCTGTGCACGATGTTATTTTTTTGGTCATATCTACTAGGATTGTGCCGATGGACAATATCATCCATCGTGATGGCTGGCCGACATCACGATGGAGAGCCGACATCACGATGGAGAGCCACCATCGTGATGTCATACTCCTCACCCTGTCAAACACACTAATCCTAGTCGCGGGCGCTGGACGGGAAATTGACAAGTGCGTCGGTCTTAAACTAGCAAAGACACTTGCGTCGGGCTTTGCGCTGCGCATGGTGCAAGATAGGGCCCCATAAGTGGAAGCTACTTTCCCCCCCTTACGTGCAACCTATTTGTGAATCATCGAACCATCGCTTTGAGCAGACTGGATTGGCTGTAGTGATATATTCTCTCTCTCTCCCTGTCAGTTGTAGCTCGCTCTACCTTCTAGGGACGTTGGACGCAGCGGTCTCGAGTGAGAGAGAAAAAAGCGTTGGAATACGTGGAATACTATAGCACTTTTCTTTCTCCCCTCTTTGGACTAAGTTTGTCGACACTACTCTGTGCGTGCATCAATAAGTAAGTCTGAGGTCATGTAGGTACGGGACAATGTTCTGCAGGATTTATGAATGGACGTTAGCAACAGGCTAATTCACAAGGGTGCTATTTTATCTGTGAGCTAATATTGCGCATCTGTTCATGTGCGCTGCAAGAGTTATGTTTCTGTTTATTGAATGCATTATTCAGTGCAAACACAACCGAGAACGTAGTTTAATCTCAGTAATGATGGTATGTTAGGTTATTACTGTCGCCCTGTTGAAGGCAGACGTCCCACTGTACTGTCGTTACGCAGATCACGGACATCTGATTGACTTTACTGCACCGTACTTAAGTGAAAGTAGGTCACGTTGTGAAACCTACCAGCAGGGCACCATTTACAGAGGGCATTTAAATGTATGTCTAATCGTTTCTATGTTAACTGTTGGCCCATAGTAGTAGAAACAAATATTTATGTAAAGAGATTTGCGCTACCCCCCCGCCCCCACCGATTTCATCGTCCATCGCCATGTTTTACTGTAAACATCGTCAACTGCCAATTTAGGTGACATCGCCCAACCCTAATATCTACATGCACACTTTTTTACAGTACAAACTGGGTCATCTTTGTGAATAAAGTTTTCCCTTACCGTATGACTCGTACGACTCTGTGGTCTCTCCGTGTCCGTAGTCGTAGTATTCTGGCTCTCTGATGGTCAAAAGACAGGACGAGAGAGAAGAAGAAGAAAAATCACTTTTAAATCTTTGAAAAAACATTAAGTAGCTGCTGACTGTAATGTCTCGGGGGATGATAATTGGCGTCCGTGAATACGACCAAAGCTTGGCTCGCTTGCATGGAACATCGTAGTCCCGCCTGGTTCTCCTAAATAACACCGCCATCCAAACCATCTAACATGAAGTACAAGCAGCGCTGAATTTGTGCAGAGTGGCTGCTCTCAAATCCAGTGAAACTAGCAACTAGGCAGTGTGTGTGTGTGTGTGTGTGTGTGTGTGTGTGTGTGTGTGTGTGTGTGTGTGTGTGTGTGTGTGCGTGCACTTTTAGTGAGAAGCAGGTGAAAACCAAAGAGACGTCTGAGTCACTCACGCCTGCGGCTGACTGTAATAGCTGTCGTAGGGCTCGTAGGCCGTGTCTGTGTAGCTCTCGTCGTAGCCCTGGAGAGGGAAGGAAACAGAGTGAGATTTAGGGAGAGGCTTGTTCATGAATCATGAATGTCAAGATGTCTCCAAAGCACCACACTTGTGCTAAAGCGGACATGTCCCCCGTATGTTTTCGAGCATCCCAAAAAAAAATGAAAAAAATAGTCACTTGTTTCTCTGTTGACGGAAGAGTTATTCAAAGCCAACAGAGTGCCAAGAACAATCTCATTCAGAGGCGGCATCCCGTCTCGACAGGAAAACTCGTCCTTTGGCTGTTACGCTACTTGCTCCTCATCTCATTTCTTATGTCTGCCTTATCCAAGTTAAAGTTCAAAGAGGTATTTTACTTGTTTGTATAATACAAGGTAATAATAATAATAATAATAATAATAATAATAATAATAATAATCATATTCCGTGCCGAGGACATCCACATGTGAACTAAACTGAAAATTAAAACTACGCTCCACTTGTTCGGTTACTTACATATTCCTCGTAGCTCTCATCGGCTGCAGCGGGGGTGTGCTGGTGGGGGGGTGGATGCGCCATCCTCTGGGGGGGCCCGGCAGCCGGGGGCCTGGTGCGGGGCGCCGAGGCTCCCCTGGCGGGTGCCGCCGGGGGTCCTCCTCGGCCCGCTGGGACGCCCCTCACTGCGCCACCTCTGGCTGGGCCGCCTCGAGCCACGCCTCCCCTGGCAGGAGCGCCGCGAGGAGGCATTCCCCGACCCCTGCAGAAGAGAACGGCGACATAATACTGTGCTCTTCTACTTGCAGGAATAGATCCACATTTTGGGAAATGTACACATCCGCTTCCTTGCCGAGAGTGAGACGAGAAGATCAATACCATTCTCATGTCTCAGTCTCTACGCTAAATAAGAAGCTGCGTCAGTTAGCAGCCAGTTAGCTTAGCATAAAGACTAGACACAGTTACAAAAAGGTAACAAAATCATGCATCTCTTTTGCTTGAATAACATGTTATTAATGAGCTTTCAAAAAAAATTAAAATAAAAATAAAAAAAAGGGTGCTGGATGGTGGATTTTGTTACTTTTAGACAGAGCCAGGCAAGCAGTTTCCACTTTTTAGTCTTTATGCTAAGCTAAGCGTCTACTGGCTCCAAATACATTATTCACTGTAGTGACATGCACGTGGTGTTGAGCTTCTCATTTAACTCGCAGCAAGGAAGCAAATAATGCCAACATGTCAAGCTATCCCTTTAAAAAGGATTCTTCACAAATTTTTTACCAAAGAAACTAAACAAACGTGGACCAACAATTTAGGGAGCATTTTATGTGCCTGGCTATTGATTCCTTGACATTCCTTTATCTTACAGTTGAAGTTGTTTCTTGTGACAGTATGTGCTGTCTTCTCGGCGAGTCACAAAAGTATCTTATGTCAAAAAATGCTCAGATCCTCAGCGTATAAGTACACCGAAAACTACAAAATTACACAAAAAGAAGTAACTATAATGCTGCTTCCAGCCTTGCTCAGTATTTCCACTGATACATAGATATGGTAGTTGAGGAACAACAGTGCCTTTGCATTACTTCAGTGACCTAGCAGCTGTTATATGAGAAACTGTGTGTGTGTGTGTGTGTGTGTGTGTGTGTGTGTGTGTGTGTGTGTGACCGGAGGTGCCCCGGCCTGTGGCCTCCTGGCTCCATTCAGGTAGCCCATCTCCATGAACTCCTCCAGGGGGATATCATCCATGACCGGAGGGCCCCACACATCCACACACACACACACACACACACACTGGCCACCATTCACACACACACACACACACTCCATGAACTGCACACACACACATCATCCACACACACACACACACACACACACACACACACACACACACACACACACACACACACACACACACACACACACACACACACACACACACACACACACACACACACACACACACACACAAACACACAAAAGAGAGAGGGTGAGAAGCAAGATCATGTGAACACACACAAGTGAATGGCAAAAAAAAAAAAAAATGAAGAGGGAAGAAAAGGAGGCAGTGTGGAAGAGCCAGCAATGAATAAAAGAGCGAAACACAATTACAGAGCTGCTCACCACACAGCATCCCCCTAATGGCTAACAGAAAGAGTGGAAGAAAAAGTCTTGTTGCCAGTGACTCAGTGACTCAGAGTGTTAAAGAGAAAGGGGGGGGTTGAAAGCATCCATCCACACCCCCAGCCTTCCTGTGTCTCTCCGTCATGCACAAAATGTAAAAATCACCCCCGCACTGCACTTCCCGACAGGTCCGGTGCGACCGCATCAACGGTCACCCTGTTTCACCCGCAAAAAAGCAACACGTCGGGACGGAGGAGTGAAACCGCTTGTAGGAGCGGCACAAATCCTGCAACCCGATCCGCCGCCTTCCTTCGGGGAGCAATCGCAAGGGGACGCACTCTGACCCAATCAATTCTTTCTCATAAATCAGTCCCTGGGATAGCGATCGAGCTCTAACGATGATGAACAAAGAAGGGTGCAAAACGGGGCGGATGCTAGAGTATTTCAAAATGGATCTGCGGCGAAGGCAGACAAACACAAGCCACTCGAGTGCTTCTACATTCATCGGAGGCAATAGAGCCGTGTGACTGCAGCGGCATCTAACAAGCCATCGAGGTGTTTGGATTAATGAAGTGTCTTTAGACATGGCATTCTATAGAAAGAAGAAAAAAAAAAAAAAAAAAAAAAAAAGATGAGAACAAAGTGTCAGCGTTGAGAAATAAAAGGATCTTTCACACATGGGATCAAGGCTCTGCTTTCGAATTTACATTGGCAGACGTACAGGTATGCTCGTGTGTGGAAAAAAAAACAGATGAGGGAGAACAAAAGAGTCAAAGCCGTCTGGAGTACAAGCGTACAGGTAATACATAAAACATTCCCCCGACAAAAATCACATCCACCCCACTTTCTGAGAACATGATGCGTTTATTCAAATACGGCCCCGCGTTTCCAAATGAAGGCCGTCAAGCCTGACAGATTATGGCCTTCAACTGTAGCGGCAGGTTCTACGGGGGGACAGCTTTTTACATTACACGGCAATACCCCGACATCACTACTGGTTCAACCGAGCCATTTATCTCGCCTTTGATCCAAAAAAAAAAAAAAAAGAAATATCGCTCTTCTATAACACCCTGCACACTAATTAAAAAAAATGTGGGCATCTATTGGCCTGCTTTGGCACGAGCCACCGTTAGAGCTACGTGGGCTTCAGCCGGGCTCGACAGCAGACTGGGTTGGCCCATGCTCAAGAATCTCTCGGCATAAAAACGAAAAAAATAAATAAAAAGGAAGCTTAGGCAGCTCCGGGTGAAGTCAACCACATATCTGTCTGGGAGCCATTCATCTCCGAGCTGACTCTCCTCACTCTTTCAAGAATGAGACTGGGGACAGGGATAACCCATTCTTCCTCTTAGACGGAGTGCTAATTACGTTACTCGCAACTCGCTGTGTTTTTTTTTTTTCAACCTTTTACCCCCAATTTCAGCTTCTTAACTGTGACAATTTGGGGTTTTTCTTTTTTTATTCAAATCGTTTTCAAGGTTGAGGCTGGTGATCAGACAAAAACAAGCTAAAGTAATGGAACAGGAGAGATAGATAGATAGATAGATAGATAGATAGATAGATAGATAGATAGATAGATAGATAGATAGATAGATAGATAGATAGATAGATAGATAGATAGATAGATAGATAGATAGATAGATAGATAGATAGATAGATAGATAGATAGATAGATAGACTTACAATTTCCAATTGATATGTTGTAGACAGTTCATTGAGAAAGTATTTGGCAGATTCAATCGATAATGAGAGTTCAATTTGCAGTGTTAAGTTGTCAACTGGTGAATTAGTTGTCTGAGAGAACAGGACTCAAATCCAATACTGATTCTACCATTTTTTTGTCAGTTATCAAATCCAAAATGGTATTACCGTTTCACAAAGTTCAGCTTTGATTTGAATAATGAAGCGGTGTCCGGCTAACGTAAAGACATCACTTTAGCGTCTGTTAACTTGCGTTGAGTGTTTGTCAATATGGTTGACATTTTACAGGCCAACTGTGGAATTGAATACATAATAACAGGGTGTTTTTTCCTGGCTCAGAATGGGCCTGGGGAGAGGGGGGCGGGGCACTGCGCTCGATAGCAAGCATGATCGGTCCGCGTACAGGAAGGGCAATGAGTTGGTGTTACCTTATTTGACAGAAATCTATATGCATTTGCCTGTTATTTCTGACAATTTGATAAACAAAAATGTTGGCTCGAGTCCGACACAGCCTGACTGGACGGTACAACTGAGATAAGCTCTACAATTCCACTTTATGTTCTGCTTTTCAACTGTTGTTTGGTAAAATGCTATTAAAAACACAGTCGGAAGAGGATCTGAATTGCTATTTTCTCTCATTTCTTGTCATTTGGGCACCGATTTTCCCTTGGGAAAACCCCTGAATCGGCAGGTTAATTACAGGCAATAAATAATTGTCAGATGCAGCTCTCAGAACGTCAAACACAGACGAGTCGATAGACAACAACGACAAGTAGAGCTGGCAATATATCAATATCGTGATATGATCTTAGATTTTGGATATGGTAATATCGTAATATGGCGTATTGTGTTGTCTTATCCTGGTTTTAAAGGCTGCATTACAGTAGTGTGATGTCATTTTCTGAACTTACCAGACTGTTGTAACTATTGGTTACTATTATTTGCCTTTACCCACTTAGTCATTATATCCAAATTACTGATGATTATTTATCACAAATCTCATTGTGTAAATATTTTGTGAAAGCAACAATAGTCAACACTATAATATCAAGGTATTTGGTCAAAAATAAAAAAATAAAAAATGTGATTATCTCCATATCGCCCAGCCCAAACGACAAGTCAAAGACAACAACAAGTCACAACAACAACAAGTCACAAAGCACGCCAAAACAGTAAAGTCCGACTCACGGGAAACAGGAACTTCTTGACCTCCTCCATGGCGTGCGCCATGCGCAGGTAGGCCTCTGGCACGGGGGCAAACACCTCGATGAAGACGTGCAGCTCCATAGACAGGTGGGCGTACTTGGGTTCGCCGCCTTTCCTCAGCCCCTCCTCCTGCGAAACAAGGGCAACATCACCGAGAGTGCCGGGGAGTCCGAGAGAGCACACAGCTCCACTCCAAAATTAAATGAATTATGCAAGAAGTAAAAAAAACAAATCGTATTTCCTCCGCCTCAGAGAGGGCCGTCGAGCATAGGTGTGGTATTCCCTTCCTTTATCTAGCTGAATAATTACATCAAAGCCATAGATAACCGGTTTAGAGGGACCTGGTGAAGATTCCTGGAACAGATGTGTGCAGGGCGTGAATGCCCTTGGTTTTACGTGCAAGTTCACCCGAGCAATCCTGCCAGCCTGACATCCCTCTCAAGTACAGGCCACATGTGTTATGGCTTCAGGTACCCTTCTCACAGGTGTGTAATATCAGTGTGTGTGTGTGTGTGTGTGTGTGTGTGTGTGTGTGTGTGTGTGTGTGTGTGTGTGTGTGTGTGTGTGTGTGTGTGTGTGTGTGTGTGTCACACGAGTGCATTACCTTGGATTTGTCTCTCATGGATCCTTTGCCCAGCACAGAGATCTTGGCCCCGGTCTCTTCCTGCAGACGTTTGATTGTATTGCCCTGAGGTCCCAGGATCTTCCCCACGAAATTGAACTGAGGGGGCCAAACAAAAGCAGAACACGATCAGCCTGACAGTCAAAAGCAGAGGCGAGTTTAGTGCCAAGAGGGTGATAGAGCAATCACTGTCGGGGGTCTTGTTGCGCATGCCGCTGCAGCCCTAAGTAGTAGATTTACCAGAGGAGGGTCGATATGAGCCCCCCCCGGAGGGCTGTAACGCCGTGAGCTACCATTCACTACGATCCTGCGAGCACTGAGCCACAACTAACTCGTGATCGAAACCTGCGCTCTTTACCTCCTCAATCACTGGAAACAATGACATCACCGTGTGTGTGTGTGTGTGTGTGTGTGTGTGTGTGTGTGTACTATATGACGTGTCCTACAATAAGGGGTCGCTGACAAACCCATTTAGCAAAGAGTTGCCCCCTGCCGAGGAAGCGGTTCCTCGCGGAGTTGATAAAACAGCTTTTTGTAATCTGAAAGCACTCATTGGCTTCGTCAACCCTGACACAGCGGATTGATGTACGGACTAAAAAATAAAAAATAAATAAAAAAATAACACACTTATCTGGCAAACTAATACAGGTTTCTTGAGATCAGAAGGCTGTCTTACCCCACAGACCGGCAGACTCCTACATCATATTGATCAGATGCTTGAGATGGGGCAGCATCTTATCCATCTTACATTTTTAAAAAAGAATTTCTGAAAAGTCACACAACGGCCTCCAGACAGCCGCCGTATAAAAACGTAGGCGACTGCCGCAAATAAATTCAACAACATGCAAATTAAGCATTATGCCATTTGTTCTGCCGGTTTATGTACCCTTGTATGCCTTCTCCAAACATCATGAACCATCATTCTAAAGTCAATGTAGCCAAATGTATGAGCCAGATATAGCTTGCACTGATTTGCATGGATGGATGAATACACCTGAGGGTTACATGATAAAGCCAAGTAAGAGGTCACTCTGAATGGAAATGTGTGGAAGATCCAATCTCGCCATTATAAATTAGACCGCAATACAGAGCTATCCTAACCAGAGTAATATTGACATTTTGATCCTTTTTTTTTTTTTTTTTTTTTTTATTAATATTTTTGACAGACAGTACAACCTATGTCACCATATTTTGATCCTTTTTTTTTTTTTTTTTTTTTTTTTTTTTAAAATGGTATTTTAAACACATGCCAGTATCGGCTGTAATTATACTCTGGAGCTTCGAGATCAGGGCTGAGAGGAGTAATTTGAGACTCCAAGTAACCCCATGGCTTTGTGTAATTGAAACTCGGCGGTAGGATGAATTAAATCAAGGAGGGGTTCACGGTGGAGGAAGGAAAAAAAAGGAGGACAGAAGAAGAAAGGGGGGGGAGACAAGGGCATAGAAAGCTCACCTTTGGGTACTGTTTGACAGGTATGAGCACCCGTTCCTTGAGTTTGATGTTCTTTGTTGTGAAAAGGTCCAGGTATGCGTCTGCCTCCTTTTTAGTCTCGCCTTTCTGGATTCTATCAATTTCTACAAGGGGAGAGGTACGGTTTCAGGCAAAGTGTTCACGCAATCAAACAGAATTCCAGTACAGCTCAGTTCATGACGAGGATTTATGCGCACTTACATCATTAGGCAAGCATTGACGGAGAGATGTGCAGGTCATACAACATCTCAGCGTTCAAAACTTGCCAAGAACTATTTTTAGACACACACACACACACACACCTTACATGCAAGTTGTTTCAACTGCATTTCTACTCATCCCAATGATGTAAACACAACTTTAAGGTCTAACTTTGCCTGTTTTAACTCAGACAACTTGACATATTTTGATTGGCAATCAATCAAAATAACAAACAATAGTGCTTACTGATGAATACAAGATGATGAAAGAGTAAATGTGTGTTCATTTAGCACATTTTTTGTTCTCTTGCCAACACCCTGAATAGAGCTGACAAACAGTTGATCAATCAGTTAACTGGCAACGACTTTGGTAATCAATTAATCATTTCAGACATTTTTCAAGCCAGGCTGCAAACAGTCTCTCCTAAGCTTCTTGGATGTGAGATTGTTTTGCCTTTTTTCTGCATTCCATCATTGGAAACTGAATATATTTGGGTTTTGGGCTGCTGATCTGATAAAATAAGACCCATGAAGACATCGCCGTGGGCTCTGCGAACTTGTGATGATTTTGTAAACTGAAGAAATGATTGATTCATTTGAAAAATAAAGTGTTAGACTGATCAATAATCCTAAACTTCCAAGCATAAACTTCATTAATTTCCTTTATTATGTTATCTAGAACAATCAACAATGTAGCAAAAGAAAACTAAACAAAATAATTAAAATCACAAAATCAAAAAAAACACAATCAAAATTTAACAAAAAAAAACAAACAAAAATGGATTAGTTCGAGAAGGAGCAGGCAGAAGCAAATAACTTATTTGGTCCTGCCCCTATTTCACAAAATCATATTATTACAAAGCAAATAAATATGCAAATACAGCATAACATTGTTCAGGTCTTACAATACAACAATATCTTTACATTACAATTCCATTCCTTTGTTTTGGTCTATTCTTTTCTGTACTGGTCAAGTATTGATTTCTGTAGGTTTAATGAAAAACATACAGCCATCAGCTCTTCTCTCCTACACCTTCTGTTACCTCATCCATGTGAGGTAACCTACTAGTCTCCAGCACCCATAGCCCCATCACAGCACTCTTCATCTCAAACCACCTCCTCACTCCTGGCCATGACAACTGCTGAGCATGCCATGTGCAAACATGTCAGCTACAGCGCAAGTCTACCAGCTGCAGATCGCTAGTAGATATGTCAAACTGTGGCAACCTACAGCACACACAACGCCACACACTTTGTCTTTCTGGATCATTCTCACTTTCAATTCCAGGAGATGCAGACTAGATCACACGCATCCGGTTAAGACAAAGAGACCAGCTTAACCATATATCCTTCCCATAGGTACAGTACCTGAGATACTTGACTGGAGCAGCATATTAGAACCAGCTTGCAGAAAAATCACTCTTAATCTCTGGGAGAGCAGTCCTCCAGTTGATCTATAGCACTCAATGGCTATCTTATGATGCCCTTATTATATTTTGTGTACATTTTTCATTTTCTATAGCATCACTGTAATGCTCCTGTGAAGATTTGGGGTAGCCTACCCAGTAGTGGCTTTATGGCTATCGTACCTCGTGGTACATTTGTCCTACAGTATCATTACATTATTTAGCCTACTTATGTAATATTCTCTGACATCTGTAGGGCCGCTGTCCCTTTAAGAATGTAACGTTACAGATAATAATAATAATAATAATAATAATAATAATAATAATAATTATAAGATAAGGCATGTTTTCAGTGACCACAGGGAAATATCTTATACCAGAGGTAGTCTTTTCGAGCGTCCCCTCTCCAGCACAGCAGCTCCGGAGCTGCAGTCTCTTGCTCAAGGACACTTCAGTAGTCAGTTTAAAGTAGCTATGTGACCCCCCCGCCCCCCAGTCACAGATACTGACGCACATGTATAGGCTGCCTGACAATGACATCAACAGGGACTTGAACACGACAACAAAATCCCTTCAGCTAGGAGAGTCAAGTTTTAGAGTCGGCGCGAGCCCCGACAGTACTGAAGAAAAGAGACCCAAATGCGTCGCATCTGCACGAGAGACGGCGGGAATGATCGAGATGGATACCGGTACTTAAAGTGTGTCTCTCCCTCTGTGTTGTTGTAGCTTTTAGGCTATTTGCAATCCCAGACACTAACACTAACACTAACACTAACACACACACACTAACACACACACACACTAACACACACACACACACTAACACACACACACACACACACACACACACACACACACACACACACACACAACTCTAGCAGGTGACGGGCAGCCCACGTCCCCTCTGCAAACACATTGGCAATCACAGCTTGGACGGTGTGCGTTGACGGGTGACATGGCGCCCCTTCTCTTAAACCCCCAAACCATAAAACCACATTCTGAAAAGACAAAACAGACAGCCCCGCGTCAGGACTTTATTACCTGCGTTTAAAAGTTTCATGGCGTGCGTGAACGACGAGTCCAGGCTGTCCTTCTCCGCCAGCAGCTCGGGGAGATATTTATCGTCGTTCTCCATTTTGAGTTTCTAGATCGGGGAAGTCAAGTCAGTTTCGGTGCAACAAAAAAAAAAAAGCGTGAAAAAGCCCAACAGTGATAGAAGAAGAAAAAAAGTAGTCCAGTTATGTAACTACGGAGTGCCGCGTATCCTCTGTGCAGACGGCGCTTTGCATGTGGATTCCGGGCTACTTGTGGTTTCCCGAACTGGCTTTAGCCTATCCCGTCCGTTCAGCGGCACCGACTGGATGGGAATGGGAGAACAAAAGCGGTGAGAGACGGGTATAGTGCTCCTACTCAAGCCGGCGGAAGTGAGCTCAGAAGGACGTAGTGAGACGCCTCCTACTGTTTTCTGTGTTAATACGCGCCGCCTCCAGTAACGATAATCCCCCAATTAAAAATAAATTCAAAATCCCACAATTAGATCAGTGGCCTACTGGTATGGGTGTGCCCGCCGTACGGTGTGGTAGGCTACTGTTGTTATAATCAAAATAAAATAAAAAATAAAAAGGTCTAGACCACATAGAAGGTATTGAGGTGTCCGACTGCTGGGTTCACTCAAATAGGAATTTATTTCAATGATACTCATATTTAAAAAGGTGTATCTGAAGGCTATGTTTCAGAGCCGGATGTGCTCAAGTGAATTGATTATTGATCGTATGGTAATGTGGTGCTACTATTACTGAGCAGTCATAATACTGTGAGGTATGCAGTGTTTTCTAGAATGAAAGGGATCAAGGCATTGGCCTCCAGATTTAACATGGAATACTTGTTATGGTTAACTGAAAGGGAATGTAGATTATTTATCTTTTTGAAATTATTTGTATGGATCATTTTATTAAGAAATAAGATTGTTTGGAAACTCCTGGGATAGATAGATAGATAGATAGATAGATAGATAGATAGATAGATAGATAGATAGATAGATAGATAGATAGATAGATAGATAGATAGATAGATAGTATTTTCAATCTATCTATCTATCTATGAAAATACAGTTAGTTAAGTACATAGTACAAAGCCATACATACTAGACAATAAAATAGAACAATTCTGAGAATACAAATTAAATTACAGACTAGGACTACATTCCAAATCTAACATGTATTGAATTATGTACTGCAGTATAATACAGTTTCATATCAAATGTAGATGAATTGTTGTGAATAGGATGATGCTAGATGATGACACATCTTCAGTGTTTAATTTGTAATATAATTTCAGTTCAGACAGTGTGCCCTGAAGCTGTGGCACTTCCATTCCAGGCTCTCTACTGCCCCTTAGTGGCAGTGCTGATCATAACAAAAGAGTGGGTCTCTGAAACTGTTGCTGATGAAACTGGGTCCATCAGAAGAAGGCTGTTTGTTGTCTAATTCCCCCGTTTTCTTATCTATCGATTCAAAAACACGTATGTGAGAAGCGCAGTAATGGGGAATGTCTGGAACACAGTAAAGGATTGATTCCTCTGATTCAGATGGTGGTAATGAACCTGCCGCGCCATTAAGTGGAGTACAAGAGGTCAGAGGTTACAGAGCTGGCCTAATGCATGCAAAGCGAGCCATTCTTTGTGTTTTGGGTCTTTAAGCATATACAGTAGCATGCATCATGTGCAGGTAGGTGCTCTTTGAACAAACAGCAAAAACTGCAGGTCATTTGTCGGTCCGCCGCCGGAGTGAAAAGCCATTACGATCGACCGCAGCTGTACCCAGGAACGCATCTGCTCAAAACAAATGAAGGCAAAAATTGTCTGCACTAAACACTTATTGGCGGCCAAAGACCCTCTCTAACTATCAGCGTTCAGCTTGATCTATCTCTGACCGTTACAGTGTTATTAGTGTTGGGGGGGTTGCAAGGTTGTCCTGACTCCTCTTGTCATTGACAGAATGGATAGCCTGTGAGCTGAATTTCAATTGGCTCATAAAAGGAAGAGTTACTTCTCTTGGCAGGTGGACAGGTTCCAATCCGATAGCTCGCACTCTTGCCTTCTGCTTTTGTGCACGTCCCGTGTCCCCTAACATACAGAGCCACAGTCTGGGGTAAACAGGGGCAGATGGAAGAGGGTAAACACTCGGGTAGGGCTTATATAAGCCACCGCTATTCCAGATCTTTGCATCTGACCAGTTTTCATGCCCAAAAGATTCCAAAAAAAAGGCAAGGATTCAGTGCTCCCCTGGAGTTTTATCCTTGTTTGGGCAGAGGAGCCTGGAAAGAGCATTATAGAGCATCATGGGACTCTGAAACTCCACTTAAAGTCAAACTAATACAATTATTAGCAGCTCCTTATGGCAGCTTTCACTGCCCTTTTTTTATTACAAACTGCAGTATAACAAGACTTAGAGTCATGCTTGTGGCTCTGTCAGGCTGTAGACACAGTGGTGCTTTGACCTAAATGCTAACATGCTCCCAAAGACAATGGTAAATGCTGATGTTTAGCAGGTGTAGTAATGTTTACCATGTTAGTTGTGTGTGTTTGCATGCTTAAATTCGCTAATTAGCCTTAAACACCAAGTACAGCGGAGGCTGATGGGAATTATATTATTTTTTGCTGGTATAAACTAAAGGATTTGATATGTTTGACCTGAGGATGGCACTAGATTTAAAAGTTAAGAGGTCAACAAAGTGATTACAAAGGGGAACGGGAATGTGTATATCTAATGTCATGGCAATCCATCCAATGGTGGTTGAGAAATTTTGAGAAACATTTTTCAGCCACCATTGGATGGACTTCGAAGGCTGGGGCCGAGGTAGACTTCGAAGGCTGGGGCCGAGGTAGACTTCGAAGGCTGGGGCCGAGGTAGGTAGACTTTGATGGCTGGGGCCGCCGAATACTGCTGCCCCTGATTTGGGACACAGCTCTGGAATCGCCCGTGGATGATAAAAGGCTTCCATCCCCTATAGTCTACAGTATTTCTTAAGTCGACAATAGTAAAAAGAAAATGAAAAATGAAATTGTTGGAGGGATAAATTAAAGGAGAATAGGAATTTGTAAGCTTTAATCCTTTAGTGCCACACTGTCAGTGGAGGGGTTTCCTGCTCCTGGGCGGTTCAGGCAAGAAAGAAAGCAAGCGAGAGAGATAGCTGGGTTCAGTCTGAGGGTCACGCTCAGTTGAGCATCGCTACAAGGCCAGAGAAACCTTTTTTACCCCCCGTGAAAGCTTTCAGAACTGTCACACCTGCTTAGATCTGTAACACCGCCCCACTCCCCCCTCCGCTTCCTCCGTCTCCACCTCTTCACACCCTGCCTCCTTCTCCCTCACCACCCACCCACCACAGAAAACAAGCTCTCCCTCCATCCCATCCCCCCCATCCTGTCACTCTGTCCCTGTCTCGCACACACAAGGTGATTATATGTTGATAACCAATGTCTCCATCTGAAGAAGCACTATCAAAAACCCTGCCAACGTGTATACATTTTCATAAATTGTTTGCATTTTGGTTAAGCTCTTGTGTTTGTAAAATGACCTGACTATATGTGGAGTCTTGTTCCGCCACTCCAAGACTCTTGACGTTCTAGGAAAAGCCATTACTGAGGGCACTTACATATTCTGCTGGTACTACAAAAACAGAGGAAGAAAAAAATAAATGGCACAGACCCGGCAGCCAAAAACTTTAATTTATCCGCTTTACAAACATGGCAGGTGAAATCACAACGTCTTTTGCTTCAATAAATAAGTAATGTGACATTTCAGGTTGTGTTATCTCTGACAGAGCTGAGAGGAATCAAGGAAAATAAGTAAGAGCTCATTTTAGTGTAAGAAAATGTGAAAATACCTTGTTCCCTAATAACTCAGCTCCTGTTACAGTCATTTATGCTGAAATGTGGACACCATTATTCCAACCTTCTGTGCATACTCCTCTGAAATATAGAATAAAGCACAATATGAATAAGCACTTGGAAGAAGTGAAAAAAATCCCTTACTGTAACCACGTAAGTAGTCTATTTCCACGATGTTCCACTTCGGCATTGCTCCGTTGTGTAAGATATTCCGCCAGATGTCCTTCTTTTTGGCCTGATGTCCGGTACCTTCCTCTTTCTTTGTGTTGGCGTTCTAAACTCCGGCGGATTTCTGAGGACTATGGTTAACTGCTCCTCAGATCTCTGCAGGGTAAATCCAGACAGCTAGCTAGACTATCTGTCCAATCTGAGTTTTCTGTTGCGCGACTAAAACAACCTTAGAACGTACACGTTCCACCAAAACAAGTTCCTTCCCGAGGCTATATTGCAGAGGCGCCGTTGCTCGGTGCAGCGCTTAGCGCCGCCCAAGACGATTGTGATTGGTTTAAAGAAATGGCAATAAACCAGAGCACGTTTTTCTCCCGTCCCGGGATGTTGTGTGGACTAGCCAGCAGTGTTGCGCCTGTATTTTGGGCGAACGTGAACTGAACGTACTGTATTACTGCCTAATGAACGTTACTGTGAACGCGTTCACATGCTCGCATGCTCGCATGCTCTCTCAGTTTAACTTTGTTCAATAGGGTGCCAGATTTCTTTAGAGCCTTCCAGGCGAAAACCCGGCTAAAGCACACACCGTAAACAGGCCTTAATATGTAGCGGAAAAAACACCCAATCTGGCAACACCAGCCACCAGCGTCGCACCGCCGCATGTATCATCAAAACAAAAAGCAGCGGCGACAAAGCAGCAACGAGGCTTCGTATGATTATTTAAACGAGTTTCATGACAAGATCGGTGAGGGAAAAATCTTTTGCCCAGCCGGCTTTCAAAAAGAAAATCCGCACTTCAGTCACATCCACAGCAATCCTGAAACGGCACGTTGAACTGAAGCAACATATGGAAAAAAAGAACTATGAACTAGTTCGTTTTTGGAACTTTGAACTGAACTTTGAACTAGTTCATGTAGAAAGTGAACTTTCCCAACACTGCTAGCCAGGCCCTCCTCCGCAGCGCTGTGGAGGAAGGTCTGGCAAAGCGAGACTACCGCGCAAGTGAAGAGAACCTAGACACAAAAATCATCAATTTTTCCAGTAGCCTTTGCTCCAGTTCTCCATACTAACACATTGGCATATTCTTTATTAATTTTAACAGAATAGCATTATTCATACAACTTAATGTATCCTCCATTAATACCTATGTATATTTAAAAAGGCATTAATCAATAAAGTCAATAAAGGGCCAGTGAATATTCACTTAAATTTGTTATGGGGATACAAATATTTGCTAACACTAAATCTTTCCATGGCAGTAGTTTAGAGATATCTGTTTTATCTTTGGTAGAAAAGGAGTTACATTCACAGCAAAGTATTTGGATTGGGGCATTGTTTCTGGAGGTGTGCATTACTGTTGAATTTCTTAAATGTAATGTTTCAGTTTTGGGAGCAGCACAAACAAACTGCCATTCACCTCCTCTGGGATGTTTGCAGAAGTCTAATAGATATCTAACAACCCCTCCAAAAAAAAAGTGAGTGCTGTTTATTATTTTGTCTGTCTGCGTGTGTGTGTCCAGGTGTGTACTTCAGTGTGATTTATGCAATACATGCTTTACACTCGGGGGGGCTTTCCCTCTCTCCTTCACACGGTGATGGTAGTGCTCTACACTCTCCTGCTAAAGATATACCGGTACCTACAGTATTGATTTAGGGTGCCCGGTTGCATTCATCGGATCCAAATGAAAAGCCAATAAGGTGTTTATAGATACATATATATATCTTCACACAATGCCCTGTGGCTCATTACGTTTTTATATCCTTTAGATTTCTTTATTTAAAAGGGACAGTGCACATTAATCAACATACAATGTCCAACATGTAAATGTGCCAGATTTAGCCGTACCGGCTAATTTTCATCTGCAGTCCCTAGCAGGTTGATGACTTAAAAAACAATAAATACAATACAACAATACCAACAAGTACACATAAAATAAGAACAACATATGCTTACATAGGTAAAAACATATACATAAATACATCAACACATACTGAGACAGTACTGTAGCAATGAATACAAACACATTATTTTGTATTATGGGAACATATTTGATTAGCCAATAGCCAATGTTTTATGGATTTAGAGAAGGATTTGATAGATGTTATGTTCCTTAATTCTGTGGGTATGGCGTTCCATGTATTGGCAGCACGGAAGGAAAAAGCTGACTGTCCGAAACTACTTTTTCTACAGGGTATTTTACAATCCCCTCTTGTAGATGCTCTGGTCGATGTATTTAGATTTTGTTGGATAAAGTTATTAAGTGGAGGGGGAGCCATACCATGAAAAATTTTATATACCAGTAAAATATCAGCAAACCTGATCATATTTTCCCAGTTTAACATTTCATATTTAAGTAAAATTTTACAATGGTGATAAGAGTTCAACTTTTTATCCAACGTTTTCAGGGCCCGTTTATACAATGTTTCAACTGTTCGTAAAGTAGTCCGACCTCGTCTGTGTCCAGCTGGTAAGACAGTAATTCATATGAGATAAGGTCATAGCATTAATGTATAACTTAGAAGCCTTAATAGTTAAATTATTCCTGGTGTGTCTGAAATTTGCTAAGTTAAATTTAATTCTGTTTATAACCTTTTTCACCTGTGTTTTAAATAAAAGACGTGAATCTATTATTATTCCCAGATATTTGAACTCTTAGACCACTGGAAGTCTTATCCCTGCTACTATGACATCTGGGTCTGGATCTCTATTTGCGGATTTTGAAAAAAACATACATACTGTTTTATCGGTGTTAAGATGTAGACACGAGTTTGCTAGCCAATTTGAGATATTAATCATTGTAGCTGATAGCTCTTGTGCGGCTTCACTTTTGTTTTTAGCATGTACATATATGACAGTGTCATCAGCATACATTTGACAGGTGACAGGAAGTGGACATACATCAGGTAAGTCATTGATATATAGACTGAATAACAGAGGACCCAAAATTGAACCTTGGGGTACACCCAAATTAATATCAATTATTGGGGAGATGTTATTATCCACACAAACACATTGTTTTCTATCTGTAACATATGATTTTATCCATCGAAGTACTTCTGATGAAAAATTTAACTTCGATAACTTATTAATTAAGACCTCATGATTTACCAAATCAAAAGCTTTTTTTAAATCAAGAAAAACAGCTCCAATCACTCCACCTTTATCCATTTTAGCCTTTATATTTTCTAACAGAAAGACATTAGCCGTTTCCGTAGAATCATGTTTTCTAAATCCAAATTGCATAGGATGTAACGGGAAAGAACCTTGGTTTAAATACATTGTAATCTGTTCAGATATCCATTTTTCTGCAATTTTAGAAACTGCTGGAAGAATACTTATTGGTCGATAGTTGACTGATGATACTATGATCACCAGATTTGAATACTGGGGTTATTATTGCAGTCTTCCAAGAACTGGGAAACACTCCTTCATCAATTGTCCAATTAACAATTTTCGTAATTGATGGGATGAGTGCTTCCTTATGTGTTTTTATAAATGCTGTGTCTATCCCATATATATCCTTTGCCTTAGAGCCATTAGGGGAAGAGATAATTGAATGTACTTTAGAGTTTGTCACTCCTCTAAAAGTCATGATGGAAGTATCTATATTTAAAGGAGTGTGACAATAACCTGATCCCACAAAATTCTGAGACAGAGCACTTACGGAATTAATAAAGTAACAATTAAATGCTGCTGCCACTTTACTTGGTTCACGAATAATATTCCCATCCAATTTTAGTTGTATTGGTTTATTGATTGTGTATGATTTCCCCATTAATTTATTTAGATTATGCCAGATTTCTTTGGTATTTCCCTTGGCTTCACAAATAGCATCCATGTAAAATTATGCTTTTGCCTGCCTAAGGTCTTTTAATACCTTATTTCTTAGTGTGCTATATAATCGTCTCTCATGAGGTAATTTATTCTTGAGAGACATCTTAAGGGCATGATCACTCTGTCTCATTAATGACCTTATAGTCTCACTTATCCAAGGTAGATGATTTCTTTTGCCAGGTTTACATTTAATTTTTCTCATGAAACTATGTATAATAATATCCAGTGTTACCTCTGGGAGATTGCTCAGGTAGCAGTTTGCATTCAACCCTGGTTCTGTGTCATCAGTAAGCCAACAGTAAAGTGGCTGTGGGAGATGGCTACGCTCTCAGCCAGGGCTGTTGTGCCACACGTGGATTGAGTAAGAATTTTATTGGGTTGTAGACACATTTTAACAGGCTGTATGATGGCATATAGTAGTCAATATCTCCTCGTGTGAACACAGTTTTCTTCCCTTGATAATGGAGTGGCTCATTGTAGTACTTACAACCCCTATGTGTATATTATAGCCTATTTCAAATTATTCTGATAGCGTATGTTTTTGTGCTTGTGGAAAAACAAGGTCATTCTGGATGGAAATTGGTGTAGCCTGTGATGTTTTCAGCCAATTCATTCTCAGCGTTGGATTCATATAACCACCGGAGTGGCCAACGTCAAGCATTTGAAATTCTTTTCAAATAACAGAATTCAAGTGGAAATTACATTGAAGTGGAGATAACTTTATGAATTGGATGAGTTCATTTTCAACTAAATTAAACACAATGGATGGATGGATGGATGGATGGGTGGGTGGGTGGGTGGATGGGTGGGTGGATGGATGAATGGATGGATGGATGGATGATGGGTAGATGGATGGATGATGGGTGGGTGGATGGGTGGATGGATGGGTGGATGGATGGAGAAATGCAACAAAGATGCTGGGTGTTGTTGTGTCTGTGGTTGGTGTCGTAATCCCTAAGCCACCCCTAGGCCACCATTTGGAGCATTTAAAAGAAACCTGCTACAAATCACTGTTGAAAAATAAATCCGCTTTATGATATGACAAGGCCATTAGAGTTTGGTTAAGCTTTTGCACAAAAACAACACTGTTAGGTTATGGTTTAGGGGTAAGAGTGTGGTTTGGGTTTTAATAGGGGGTCGTACCCGACTCACAGCCCATTTGATATGACAAACCCACGGTCTCTCCTGCATCTCTCTCTCTCTCTCTCTCTCTCTCTCTCTCTCTCTCTCTCTCTCTCTCTCTGCTGAACAGTGTCTGCAAAGGCACAAACACTACCAACAACCAATACAGGATTTAGGACTTGGTTTCAGGCTCTAGTAATTAGACATACCTTCAAAGGCTGGCTGCAGGTGGAGATCAGAGGCCTTTCTTAGCCGTTAAAGCTCTGTAAAGAAATGTCCCTCTTCACCTGCTTTCTACCTTCAGGGCATTTATGAAATAATACAGCCGTAACTCATTACACATTCAGCTTTTCAATGACTGTAAATGATTTAGCTCACTTCATAGTGCCTGTTCAAAGGCGCTATTCTTTAAAGGTAAAATAGAAGGGGGGGGGAAGGAGAGGAGAGAAATCCTGCCTTAGAGCTTCTTTTCAGGGTTCCCTTTGATCGAGGAGTGTGTGTGTGTGTGTGTTCATGTAAACGGTAAACAAAATCTCTATATTCTCAAGAGCCAAAGATGTGTGATCAAGCACAACCCTCCGAGGTGTATGTATGAGAGGGTGCGCAAGTGTGTCGAAACGTGAACCTCTGTTCTGAGCTAACGACGGACGGAACTTGCAAACGAGAGACTATAAAGGAAACGTTTCGTGTGCGCAACGAATGCGGAGAAATGCAATTTATCACCTCTCCGCTCCACATAGCGCAAAAAAAAATTATTATTTTCAGGGGCAAACTGTAATTATGTGAAGGAGACATTTTCCTGTTCATTCCCCCAAGGACAATATTCATGTTGTGACTCGGCGTCTTGCAGCCGTCTTTACTTAAGAAGCACATCTGACATTTGGCTCGCTCTCTACGCAGCTTTTCAACATCTCAGCATTTTTGCATTGTCCCTGTTCCACAGGCATTATGTGTTGTGTTCATCTTTGCACAGCTGCGTGTGTTAACCGCATGGCTAAACCGTTCAGGCTGTTTAGCATTCAGCCCGTCGACAGGTCAACCCCACAGTGGAAAATCATGTCACACCCGGTCATTTAAAACACAATGTTTAGTTTCTCACCTCGCTGCTCGGCTCACCGCGCATGCATGCATAAACAAAAAACATATACCTTGTGCGTATATCTGGGATGAGGCCAGGGCCGGGGCTAGAAGGGGGGGCACAGGGTGGCACCGGCCCCCATGAAATATGATTGGCTGTAATTCTGCACCAAGGCTGAATTTCGGGAAAGAGACTTCAGATACAGTATTATGGGACCACTAAGGTCTATATAAAAGAGACTTCAGATACAGTATTAGGGGACCACTAAGGTCTATATAAAAGAGACTTCAGATACAGTATTAGGGGACCACTAAGGTCTATATAAAAGAGACATCAGATACAGTATTATGGGACCACTAAGGCCTATATAAAAGAGACTTCAGATACAGTATTAGGGGACCACTAAGGTCTATATAAAAGAGACATCAGATACAGTATTATGGGACCACTAAGGCCTATATAAAAGAGACTTCAGATACAGTATTAGGGGACCACTAAGGTCTATATAAAAGAGACTTCAGATACCGTATTAGGGGACCACTAAGGCCTATATAAAAGAGACTTCAGATACAGTATTAGGGGACCACTAAGGTCTATATAAAGAGACTTCAGATACAGTATTAGGGGACCACTAAGGTCTATATAAAAGAGACTTCAGATACAGTATTAGGGGACCACTAAGGTCTATATAAAAGAGACTTCAGATACAGTATTAGGGGACCACTAAGGTCTATATAAAAGAGACTTCAGATACGGTATTAGGGGAACACTAAGGTCTATATAAAAGCATCCAAAGAGCACCAGGTCATGGGACCTTTAACTTCCGCTGGAATTGTCGAATAGGAACCGTCCGTAGCCTGCGGTCTGCGAATCTCCGCAGGAAATGAATGACTTCCGGTCGTTTCGCAGCCGTTATCGGAGCTGATTTCAAGTGCCAGTGGGAAGGTGGCGTGAGCCTATAGAAAATGTGTATTGTTATCGGATATACAGTTTGTTTCAAATGAAAACAAGTAAAACTAATAATGAATGTGATGTTTCATTTAGCAATATTACATTGTGTTGTTCTATTCATTGTTTCCTATATTTCTTAACCGACTTTCTATGCTGTATTCTGCTCTGCCCCCCACTCTCACCCAACTTAAAAAAATCCTGGAATCGCCCGTGGGTGAGGCTCGCGAAAAAAAGGGGAGTTTTTGTCTTTTCACATATCAGGAAGCCCACTTCTTTCCTGTCGTTTTGGGTAATCTGATTGTTTGGCAGGCCTGACCTCCCCCTCACGTCAGGGTTACAAGGTCCTTCTTGAGTGTCGAGTCAAATTTGTCTGGTTTGGCCTTTAGTGAATGCATGCACATACGTATACACACAAACACACACACACACACACAGACGCACACACACAACGCAAACAATGCACCACATGCTTGAATAAAAATACACTTGCACACACGGCATGGGTGAAGCGGAGGGTGAGGCCTCTCGGCTCAGACAACACCTGGATCCAGACAGCTGGCCTGACAAGGGCCAATTTGGCCTCGGGCGTCGGGAAAGTCTGCATTCGCAATGGACTCGCTCAGCTACTTGCGGAGTTTCCTACAGTACTGAGGTCAGGCACACCATCCAGCCTCGGCCAAGGCTATACCTTAAATTCCATTTAGAATTTTGTTGCATTGCAACGTTCTGTGGAGCTATGTGCACTAAACCCCACAGTTCAGTAAACACTACATTACTGGAAAAGTAACTCTCAAACCAAAGCTATACTTATTATTATTATTATTTGAAACAACATATGACTGACAATAGCCTGACTTGGTCAGTATAATAAATGATTTGATGTATTTTTAGCACGTTAAAAATAAAACATAACAATGATACATTTTTGCGACATTTAGAAGTTAATTTAGAAATTAGAAGAATCAGATTTTCTGTGGTATTGTCCCTATTACGATGAGTTAAGAACACCCATCTTACATGAAATGTCTGTTCTAAATCCTGAAAGGTTCTGGTGTAGCCTACTGAGGATGACCAAATGGAGTGGTTGTTTAGATTTAATATATATAAATTGGGGACTTTTGTATCTAAAGCATGGCAAAAAAAAAAGACAAGAAGATTTATTTGTTTAATGCATGTTGCTATTCTGGTATCTGGTCCCTTGCTATAAGTTATGGTGTCTTGTAAGCCCATTTGGGCTGGTCATACTTTTTGTGTGCATGACATAATAATAAAATCATTCATTCATTCATTCATTCATTCATTCATTCATTAGGTTTAGTAAAAAGGACATCCTCAAGAAACCCAGAAAACCCTCAAGGGGCTTAGCATTTTGGTTCCCTAGAATAATTCAACAATACGTAGCATACAGTAAATAAAACAATAAACAAAAGGCATATAATCTATTAAAAAGGGACAGAAAAAATAAACATTTAAATGAGGAGAGAAAATAAAGAGTGAGGGTCAACCCATAGTGTTTTTTCTGGGCTGATATTGATATCCCCATGAAACCGAAATTGCATTTAATAATAATAATTTATTAATCCCGCAGGGGGAAATTACAATGTTTTTCACTCTCTTATTATACAAATTACACACAGGCCTGAATTACACCCACATGCTCAAGACCTATACATGGACTAATGGAGAGATGTCAGAGTGAGGGGGGCTGCCCATGGAAAGGCCCTGCAGGTGGGGGTTCGGTGCCTTGCTCAAGAGCACCTTGGCAGTGCCCAGGAGGTGAACTGGCACCTCTCCAGCTACCAGTCCACCACCATACTTTGCCATACTGCCACCCCTCCCCCAAACAGTAACCAACTAGAGTTTCTGCTCTATCTTCTCTCTCACATACACTACACGATCTAGTTCTCAGGCTAAGATATGGTAACTGCACACACTTCGGCGTACCCAATTGACCCCGACGAATATACCGACCAGAAACACAGCACGCTCAATCAAACGACTCAGTGATTCAGTCACCTCTAAACTCCCCACTACCATCAGGCTCAACCCTGCGAGTTAAAGCTTTGTGAATTCCATTAAGATAACCCACCCCCACCCCTTTCTCCTCGTGGTTTTGATTATGATATGAGCTGAGGAATTAATAAGCGTATTAATTACCTGTGTAGGAGACAAAGCAGCTCCCAGAACGAGCCCATAACCCCCATCTCCCATCTCCCTTCCTCCCACACACCAACCAAGGACCGTCACCCGTTGTGTTTAAATGAGCCGTCGTCGTCCGACTATCTCCAAGGTCAGCCGAGGCTCTGCTGCTAGCGCAGCATACCTGCAATGGGAAGTCTCTAAAGTCACTCCGGAATGAGAATAATTAGAATAATACAAGGTGAAGCAGGACGACAGAGGAATCGAGGGGGGGGGGGTGGTTGTAATCCTCCTGGAGACTGGATGTGATCACGGCTCGACACTTAAGTTTCTAATTATCTCTCAGGTTTCTGTTCACAAGCCTGTCTTGTATGTCTGCCACTCTCTCTCACTCACACACACACACACACACACACACACACACAGCATGACTATATGACTGCCGCACGCACACAGACACGCACACAGACAGACAGACAGACAGGCAATGTGAGATATTTTCCAAATTTCAACTTGGATCTATCTGGTGCTTTAGGCATGTCAGGGCATATGTGCCTCCTGGAAGCCAAAAGCCCAGTCAGGAAAGAAGTGTGTACAGTGCATACAGCCAGAGGTCAGTACAGGGCAGCACACAGGAGCAGCCCACAGCCCAAATAACAAGCAGAACAAACAGCACGATTTCTAATTCTCAGCTGCAGACTTTCTGCTCTGAATGCTTATAGGAACTGGTGTACAGTACAGCAGTGCGGTCATGATAGCAGAGTTATAACTTCCATAAGCTGCAATACGCAAGTCAAGTTTTTTACATGTTTAACTCTTCGCAAAGGTTACAAACATGTATCAAATCCAAACAAATTTACAGGCATACAGTAGATTCACTTCTGTCCTTGAGTTAGTTGACATAGAAACAATCTACATCAATTTTGTTGATCAATTAGCCTAAAGGAACTCCGCCCTTTTGCAAAGCAAACAACTTTGCAAATTAAACAATCTTAAAATTAGTTTTTTTACATGTACAATTTTATGTAAAACAATATACATCTTTTATCATAACAAAATATGTTTTTTGATGTTTTCAAAGATGTATAATATATATATTATACATATATAGCATATAAATTATTCAAAATAAACATAGTTAAACATTGAGAAATATTCTTTCTCCATTAACCACATGCACTAACTTGTCAATGTCTGAACTGTCCTGAGACAGTGTCTGGGTGTCACGGGACAGTGTACAGGACAGTCATGGAGTCACAGGACAGTGTCTGGGAGTCACAGGACAGTGTACAGGACAGTCATGGAGTCAAACGACAGTGTACAGGACAGTGATGGAGTCACAGGACAGTGTGAAGGACAGTCATGGAGTCACAGGACAGTGTCTGGGAGTCACAGGACAGTGTACAGGACAGTCATGGAGTCAAACGACAGTGTACAGGACAGTCATGGAGTCACAGGACAGTAATGGAGTCACAGGACAGTGTCTGACTGTCCCGGGAAAGTCATGGAGTCACAGGACAGTGTCATGGAGTCACAGGACAGTGTACAGGACAGTCATGGAGTCAAACGACAGTGTACAGGACAGTCATGGAGTCACAGGACAGTAATGGAGTCACAGGACAGTGTCTGACTGTCCCGGGAAAGTCATGGAGTCACAGGACAGTGTCATGGAGTCACAGGACAGTGTACAGGACAGTCATGGAGTCACAGGACAGTGTACAGGACAGTCATGGAGTCACAGGACAGTGTACAGGACAGTCATGGGGTCACAGGACAGTGTAAAGGACAGTCATGGAGTCACAGGACAGTGTCTGACTGTCCCGGGAAAGTCATGGAGTCACAGGACAGTGTAAAGGACAGTCATGGAGTCACAGGACAGTGTAAAGGACAGTCATGGAGTCGCAGGACAGTGTACAGGACAGTCATGGAGTCACAGGACAGTGTAAAGCACAGTCATGGAGTCACAGGACAGTGTCTGACTGTCCCGGGAAAGTCATGGAGTCACAGGACAGTGTACAGGACAGTCATGGAGTCACAGGACAGTGTACAGGACAGTCATGGAGTCACAGGACAGTGTCTGACTGTCCCGGGAAAGTCATGGAGTCGAGACAAAAAAGCCAGCTCCAGAACAGCTACAGACCAGTCGCATTGACACCAGTGGTCATTAAAAATGCCTGGAGAAACTGGTGCTACAGTACATAAAATCTAGCCTCCCGGCCTCTTTTGACCCCCATCAGTTTGCATACCGGTCAAACAGGCCCACGGAGGATGCTGTCGCCATAGCGTCGCACGTGGCGCTGAACCACCTGGAACTCCGCAACACCTACGCGAGAGGGCTCTTTGTGGACTAAAGCTCGGCATTCAACGCCATCATCCCGGACGTCCAACCCATCAACAAGCTGCTCCACCTGGAACCTTCTCCACCCCCATCTACACTTGCATAAGTGATTTCCTCACCAACAGCTCACAAGTTGTCCGACTGGGCCCCCACCTCTCTTCCACCATCACACTCAGCACCGGTGCACCGCAAGGGCGTGTCCTCAGCCCTCTGCTATACTCCCTGTACACCGGCACCAGCTCATCCAACCAACCCCATCATGAAATCCGCGGATGACACCACGGTCGTCGGTCACATACTAGAGGGAGATGAGACACACTACAGGGCCGAGATCGACCTGACAGCATGGTGCCATAACAACAACAACCTGGGAGCTCAACACATCACAAGACCAAAGAGCTGATTCTGGACTTCAGGCACAAGGACCCACTGCCACTCCTCGTAGAAGGTGCTAGCGTCGAGAGGGTCCACACCTTCAAACTCCTGGGAGTCCACATCGCTAACGATCTCTCCTGGACAGCTGACACCACCACCATCATCGAAAAGGGCACAGCAGCGGCGTCTCCACTTCCTGAGATTGCCGAAGAGAAACAACCTAAGGGGAGACGCTGCTGGTGGGCTTTTATCGCTCTGTCACAGAAAGCATACTGACGAACTGCATCACAGCGTGTTATGCAAGCTGCACTGTGGCACAGAAAAAGAAATCACTGCAAAGGGTCATCCGGTCTGTAGGAAAAGATCATTTTTTTTGACAGCATCGCATCATCCCGCTTCCTCAGCAGAGCAAAACAACATAATCAAGGACTCCTCTCACCCAGGCCACGAACACTTTCAGTTACTCCCCTTTAGGAAGGCGTTCCAGGTCTGTCAGAACCTGCACATCAAGCTTCAGCTTTTTCTCCACAGCCATCACAACTCTAAACATTCAATTACAGAAATAGGACTTCGTCATGCTGAATGATTATCTTGCCTGTTTTGCTCTGCATTTGTACTTTTCCAGTACTGCGATCTTTTAAAAAAAAAAAGATTTTTTGGTGTGAGAGTACGGCGTGAGTAAGTGTATGAGTGTATACTACTATGCACTAGAATCACCTGTCCTATTATGTGAATGAGAGGGTATGGTTTGTGAAAGGGTATGGCGTGTGCATACGAATGTATGCAATGTTTTACAATGACAAATAAATCATTCTGATTCTGATCAATCATACTGTACAATGAAGGAATGAAGCTCCAACACAGAAGACCTGAATTCAAGCTACTTTAAATCCTGCTAAGACAATGTTTGTCAAATTTCGATTCTGCATATGAATGCAGAAACAGGAAAAGATGTTGGTATCAGAAGCGTTCTAGCTTCCGCGTGTTGTCCGTTTCAAGTCCAAGTCGTATTGACCAGTTACGTTTGAGCAGCGCTTTACTAGCATCTTGCTATCTGTTTACAACGACATTGTCTGTCCATTCTTGCATCTCAATATGTAATAGGACCCGGCACACGGATGAAAAAGTCTGTTATATCCGCAGAAATCCTGAAATAGTGGCTGTTTCCCCCAGAGGCTAAATGGGCGTCAGGCAGACCAATAGCTGATGGGTTCAGAAATTGTAATGTTTACCCAAGTTAATCTATATTTTTGGGGCTTTTTTTTAACCTTTATTCAAAAGGACAGCTAAAGAGAGGAAAGGTGGGGAGAGAGAGAGGGGATGACAGTGTCTGCTGTGTCACAGATACACTCCGTCTCATTTGCATCTTCACAGAGCAGCAGCCATAAAAGTGACATAGGCGGGAGTGTAACCTAATGGCCTATTTTAGAGTAATAATGTACTGAGTGGGTATATTTATATGAATGTTCGCAAAGCGTGTGATGGTAAAAAGGGCAAGAGTTACAGTGCAAGCCTCTGTGTGTGTGTGTGTGTGTGTGTGTGTGTGTGTGTGTGTGTGTGTGTGTGTGTGTGCGTGTGTGTGTGTGAGAGCTTTACTTTCCTGCTTCATGTGGCTGCTGCACATCATCAGCGAAGTGAAAGACAGCATTCTGGCATCTTTTACACTCCAGTACACAGGAGAATAAATTTTCCCTCACAAGACCACCCTTTACACACACACACACACACACACACACACACACACACACACACACGCAGACATGCACACACGCATGCACGCACACAGCAGCATTCTTCTAAAAAAAAAAAAAAAGCATAAACATTAGGTAGGAAGAAGTTGCTGAGAAGTGAAAAGCCGTCTAAGCTGTTGATCCTGTTTGCTGCTTTGAAAATTTCCAGGAAATCTTCCCTTTCAATCTTTTTCACTGAGGGATGAGCGTGTGGCGGAGGAGGCTGGCGGAGACGGAGTCTTATCTGTCGCGGGACAGAGTAGCACTCTCTGAAGCTCAGCACACTCAGGTGCTTCATCTCACGTGTCCTCTGCCAGTAAGCCTAAACCCTTATGAAACGGCGTGGCGGCTGGGACACAAAATCGTACGAGGAAATGCCGGCGACACGCTACCGCGATACAAAGTGTCTAAACGTTATCTGGAGATTTAGGCAGATTGCTTGTCAGGTTATTTGGTCCAACTAAGTCCTTCAACCTAAACGCTAAAACTGCTCGTCTGCCGTGGCCTTCCAAAAACTAACCATGTGGGCTTTACAAAACAGTTTAGGTACCTAAAAGTAGGAGTGGGGAATCCCAGAGGCCCCACGATACGATATTATCACGATACAATATTATTGCGACCCAAACTGCTGTTGTTTTTTCTTGTTGTGAAGCCAGTCTCTCTTGGTCCGAGTCGCAGGGCTGGATGGGAAGATTTTGGCGAAGAAATGAAAAAGAACAACAACTCTCCAGTCTTAAGAACTTTACCATGAAGCGAGGTACACCCTAGGGGTGGGGGAAGAAATCGATACAGCATAGTATCGCGATATTTTCCATGGCAAGACTTTATTGATACACAGACGCCAAGTATCAATCTTTTATTATATATGCCTTGGTCAGTTTGTCTGCTTGACAATCCCATTTTACAGCATTACAACTGAAGTGAGATGACCAAACAGAGAAGTGTTTATCGTTTCAGATAAAACAGATGTTGACAAAGTTTCATTTTGGGAACATCATTTGAAATTGGGAAACATTTGAAGTTGGAGAACAGGTAATAAATTGCAATACATTGCAGAATATTGCAATATGTTTCAAATCGCAATAATATCCTACCGTGACATAAGTATTGGGATGATATCGTATCGTGAGGCCTCTGAGGCCTGTACTATGAAGCAAGATTTAGGGTTACCGAGGTAACTTCAGGTTCAACCCGGGGTTTTGCGTATCACGATGGTGGATCACTTGTTACCGGGTTAAATCGCCGTGGTAACTTATTCTGAAGACCTAACCTACTCAGGAGCAGGTTATGTTGGAGATCAACCGGTGTAAAAGCACCGTCTACTGACCAATCAATAGTCGGTTGATAACGACGTCACCGTTCTTATAGAAGATCAGGTAGAGCTCAGTGTGAGGAGAGAGAGAGAGGTGTGCTCAGAAAGGTTTAAAACATATAGATACCGACAACCACGTTAACATTCCCTGATGGTCTTTATGAAAGATATAGATTTTCAGCGGAGGGAATTACGTATCTTTGTCAGTTTCTTGGCCGTATGTTGCCAATGCGTGCATCAGTTTAAATTATTTTTGTATATTAAAGTGCCCATATTATGAAAAAAATCACTTTTTCTGGGATTTGGGGTGTTGTTTTGTGTCTCTGATGCTTCCACACACATACAAACTTGGAAAAAAAACATCCATGCTGTTTTGAGTGAGATACAGGTTTCTGAATGTGTCCTGCCTTCAGTCTCCGGGTGAGCTAGTCAAAATCGGCAGGGCCGTCTATGTCATCGGCCAAAACATTTGGTGTGTCCTAACCACTTTAGCTAACACCATATCAGCTAGCTGTTTTTCCATTTTCTTCGGTCAGTAAAAGGCATTAGCCGGGAGACTTCTTCTAAATGAGGACGGGCTTCCAACTTTGCGTGGAATACCTGCAGAACAGGGACATGGAGGTAGTTCTATACAATTTCTTTTGCAGATTAGGGTGAATCTGTGTGTGTTGTAGCACTGTTTTCCCATTAAGAACGAGCTGGCTAACCGCTAGCAGTGCTAGCTTCTAGCTAGTAGTCCTTTGTTGCGACTCCCAACAAAGATGGGATAGAAGTGAGATGTCTCACTCTGTAGCTAAAACGGAGAGCTCAACACACAGGGT
Source organism: Perca flavescens (assembly GCF_004354835.1). Classification (NCBI taxonomy): domain Eukaryota; kingdom Metazoa; phylum Chordata; class Actinopteri; order Perciformes; family Percidae; genus Perca; species Perca flavescens. Next base: position 26,187,214 of record NC_041344.1, read on the forward strand.
GAAAAGAGGAGCTGCAGCAATGTGCAGTACAACAAATATATGGTGTTTATTTGAAAATCAAACCATGTAAACCTATTCTGGTACAACCTCTAAATACAATTATGAACCTGAAAATGAGCATAATATGAGCACTTTAATATATTTGCTCCCAAGATCACTTAACCGCCAGGGTTGCAACTTGAAGAATAAGGCTACAGCAACGAAAGTTTATGGAATGAACAAGTGTAATTATGGTCAGATCTTGTTGTGCCTAACTGATGATGATATTGATAAGTCTCGTAATTTACGCATTTACAGCGTCGGGTAGTTTTTGCCAGCTTTCCTTCCTGGGTTAGGAAGCAGTGACAGTATTGCTTTTTGCCTGTATTACGTGTCTGTGTTCTTCATATTTCTGTAGGATTATTGTTTGCTCTTCTTAAATTAAAAACACGGCTCTGGTAGACTTGTCCATGTTTTCGATTGTTTATATGGTGCAAACACCGCCTCTTTTATGTAGACGTGCAGGTCGCCAGCTTGGGAAACCCTGGGTTGATTCAACTAGTTGTTAATTAACCACCGTCGTGACACAGGTTATACGGGACCGCGCTTGTTAGGTTTGGTGAAGCCGGGTAACGGACACAAATCCAGGCCATGTTGATCTTGATTCGTAGTACAGGCCTCAGGTGATTCCCACCCCTAGTACACCCCGCAGTGGCCTTTTCCAAGCAGCCAGCAGTAGAACACGGAGGTTGCAATGGGCCGATCCAACTGTAAATGGGTGTAACTGTGTGAGAACGAAGCGGGGAACCGTTTGCAAAGAGCACACCCTTCCCTGGATGAAATGAGGAATGTTAAAAATATATGTGTAGCTGTCATTTGTGTCTTATTTGGACATTTGGCGGCCGATGGTTTGGTATTTCAGTAACCAGAGGTTGGATTTCTTTCGACATGAAAGCCTATTTTTTATTTTTTTGCTGTCTGCAACCCTACTCAGGGGAATGATGATGGAAAGAGCAAAGTAACGAGAACAAGTTATGGGGGCCGGAGAGAAAGAGAGGGGGCGAGAGAACAAAAAAAGAAAACACATATCTGCCTCAGAGGAGAAGCCTCCGAGGAGTGGCGAGATCTGCTCGTGTTATTTAAACCTGTACATGCTCATATGAGAAGTTGCTAGGTGCTGCTAAGGCATGCTATGAATTATGGGAAGAATAAGTTATGAAGGGAGGGGGGAAAAAAGCAATTCTTACCTGGTTGGAAGAAGGGGGACTGATACCCTGACAGATTCAGGGCACAGTGTGTCACTGCGTGTTTGGAAGTCATAGACAGTTTAACAACAACGTTGACATGTCAGGTCGGTTAAATGTGATACAGCGGTATAATGTCAATAGTTCGACGTCTGTTGCTAGCTAACCAATTAGCATTAGCAGGTTTGTTTATCAGTACATAGCAACGTTAAAGGTCCCATGGCATGACAATTTCACTTTTAAGAGTTTTTTTTAACATTAATATGAGTTCCCCCAGCCTGCCTATGGTCCCCCAGTGGCTAGAAATGGCGATAGGTGTAAACCGAGCCCTGGGTATGCTGCTCTGCCTTTGAAAAAAGGAAAAATGAATGCTCAGATGGGCCGATCTGGAATCTTCTCCTTATGAGGTCATAAGGAGCAAGGTTACCTCCCCTTTCTCTGCTTTGCCCACTTAGAGAATTTGGCCCGCCCATGAGAAAGAGAGAGACATCATGGCTTTCAAACAAGCAAAGTGGCAGTTGGTCAAGGCCACACCCCCACCCTCCACCTTCCCCCCCTCTCCTCCTCAACAGTTACATACACAGAAATGGCACATATTAAGGAAACCTCATTGTGGGACTGGCTCTAGTGGCTGTAATTCTGTACCAAGGCTGAATTTCTATATAAAAGAGACTTCAGATACAGTATTAGGGGACCACTAAAGTCTATATAAAGAGACTTCAGATACAGTATTAGGGGACCACTAAGGTCTATATAAAGAGACTTCAGATACAGTATTAGGGGACCACTAAGGTCTATATAAAAGAGACTTCAGATACAGTATTAGGGGACCACTAAGGTCTATATAAAAGAGACTTCAGATACAGTATTAGGGGACCACTAAGGTCTATATAAAGAGACTTCAGATACAGTATTAGGGGACCACTAAGGTCTATATAAAAGAGACTTCAGATACAGTATTAGGGGACCACTAAGGTCTATATAAAGAGACTTCAGATACAGTATTAGGGGACCACTAAGGTCTATATAAAGAGACTTCAGATACAGTATTAGGGGACCACTAAGGTCTATATAATAGAGACTTCAGATACAGTATTAGGGGACCACTAAGGGGTATATAAAAGAGACTTCAGATACAGAATTAGGGGACCACTAAGGTCTATATGAAAGCATCCAAAGAGCACCATGTCATGGGACCTTTAAAGAAGTGGAAAATGTGACGTCGTTGTTTTCTACGGAGACCAGTGAAGTCAATTAGAAGCAATTTTCCGGTGCTGGCTGAGCGTTACTGCGCAGCCTCCAACTGAGCTTGCCGACGTAGATGTGAGGTGAGCAACCTGTCTGAAAGTTGGAAGTCTTCTGGTAGCTGTGCCAAGAGAAATCTCAATCATTCCCAATCTTACAGAGACAGAGAGAGTAGGTAAGGAGATAACATGGGCACAGGCTAATTATTGCTAACTAAAATGCTAGTTAACATTAGTAATTAAACTGAAACAGCTAATGTAAGTCGAAACTGCGTGCGAGCTTCTCCTGTACTGTACGGTAAATCCTCTACTATGCGACAGTAAGTCGCGTGGTTATGACCCAATTGTAAGCCTATTTTTACAAAAACGTCTGCTACGGAGCTATAACGTGAGATACAAGGTAATGGAGCCTTTTATATGTTGTTGGGTTTCTTTAGAAATAAACAATGGACAAATAGAGTCTTTAAACATATTCAGATGTAGTTATTCGCTGTCAAAGTGACATAAAAATGAATGGGAGTCAATGTGATGCTAACGGCGGGTGACGGCTTGTTAGCATCAAAATGGCTCCATAGGAGCTACGCTTTGTGGAGGCTGGCTTACCCCCTTGTTGGAAGTATGTGTGTGTGTGTGTTTCCTTTTATTTGTCCTGCGAAATAGGACATTTAACAAAGGTTCCTACTCATCTAGTCTCTCGTGCCATTCTTTCAAGGGAAAATGACCTATTTGGCTGGTGCCGGGGCCTTTTTTTTTTACTGACACACATGCTGTAGGAGAAATCAGAGCACTGTAGTAGACCGATTTTCTTCTCTCACATTCACAGACATTCTTCAGTGTGCTGCCAGTCTGAAGGTAACCTTTCCCTTCCTCCCTTTATCTTCATCTGTGTAACACCTTCTCCCCCACTCCGGTTCTCACCTCCTTTCTCTTGCTGCACAAAAGGACGCCTCGCTAAAAAGGTGAGACTGCAATGAGACAAAATTTAATCAGACAAAAAGGGGACATTTAACAGATCGCAAAAGGGTTAGAAATTAACACTTTACCTCTGCTTTTAAAAAGCAATCCAAGTGACAGCCGACTCGACAGAACACGCCCCATAATCAAAACATAACCGCAACTGTCCGCGCTGCGAAGTAACAACCAATGAAAAAATGAATTGCATACTTTTCATGCCACTTGTGTCATCAAGTGTTTTGTGAGGCAACTAAAATAGCCGGGAAATCATTTACCAAAGCAGCGGATGGCCTGTGCAGTCAGCAAAAAAGGTGACGGGTCATGAATTCTGTTTTCCACAGGGGGGGAAAAAAAGAGGATGAAAAACACTTCTGAGGGAATAAAGGATAGGAGAGCCACGTTGGTCTTAAAGCCTGACACGGGCAGAAGACACACCGTGTGTGTGTGTGTGTGTGTGTGTGTGAGCAGAGGTCTTGTGCACAGTGCTTTCTCAATGTTTAGGTGTCTAGGCTATGTGTGGATGTTTGTGTCTGTGGGCCCTATTTTAACGATCTGAAACGCAAGTATGAAACGCAAAACGCAAGTAGCTTTGTGGGCGGATCTCGAGCGCTGTTGCTATTATACCGGCGGGATAGATGACTCTTGCGCCCGACGCAAAATCTAAAATAGGTTGGTCTGAAGTAGCTAGGTGTGGTTTGGACGTAACGTGCAATAAACCAATCAGAGCGTCATCTCACATTCCCCTTAAGAGCAGGCGCGCTTGTTCCATGGCGGATTGCTATTATGACGGCGGATTTGCCTGCCGCCCGCCAGCGCGAGCTGTCCGGGATGCGGTAAAGTAATAAATGCCCGTCTTGACCGGGTGGCGATGTTGCCGCTCCTCTCGGGCGCATCTCCTCAAGTCTGGAGAGGATTGCTGCAGCCATGGAGCGTGGGCCTCCAAACGCACCACCTGCACCTGTTGTGCCCCTTCCTCCCCAAAAAAAGTCATACCTTAAAGCAGGGCTTCTCAAAGTCCGGACCAAGGTCCACATCTGGACCGAACGGCAGCTCAATCAGGACCCAGCACACAGGCCCATCCTCGTGTTATTAACACAATACCTTATACAGAAAGTAAGTAGTAAAGTAGTTCTCTATTTTTTAATACATTTTCTATCGATCAATAAATTGTCAGTGACGTCGAATATACAGCACTGGTGTAACGGACTGTAGCTGATAGATAGGTAATCCATTACGGATTCCCCCCAAACCTTTGGGCATGCACCACGGATTATTTGCATCCAAGTTTAAACCATCAAAGTGTGAAATACAGTTTTACTGGCGCTGTTAACCCTCTCGTTATCCTCAAATTTACTAACATCCTCTCAACTATTATTATACGTATGCATTGACCCCAGCCATTGAAACCTCCAGAAAAATGATTGTAATTGTAATTGCAAATGATCATAAAATCACCGATTGACCTAGTGGTTTTAGGACTGGAGTTATGTGGTGCCAGGATGATGAGTCGGGCGGCTGCGTTCTGGACCAGTTGGAGTCGTGCCGAGGAGAAGTGAGTTACCAGTAGTCCAGTCGGGAGGAGAAGAAGGCGTGAATGAGTCTTTCAGCAGCAGGGTGGGGGGGGAGGGGGGGGTGAGAGAGGGTCTGATTTTGGCAATGTTGCGGAGGTGAAAGAAGGAGGTTTTAATGATATGACGGATGTGGGGCTCAAGGGAGAGGGTGGAATCAAAGATCACGCCAAGGTCGCGGGCCTGGGGAGAGAAGTAGTTATCGCCCCAAGTAAACGGGGCGCAGCAGTGCCAGAGCCAGGCTGGGAGTTGTAGGAACGGGTTAGGAGGGGGTGAGGGAGGGCTTTTATTTTATATTCCAGGTAGTGTAGAACTATTTCTATAATCTAGATATGTTATTCTCAGTATTAAAGTTATATTCCCTGTATAATGTATAGACTCAGGGACACACAGATAGTTAGCTTAAGATTTGGTTACCTCATAGTTCGGGAACGTGAGTCTGTGTTTTTCTGAAGAGTTCAAGCTAGATATAAAACATTAGGGAGCTGGTTAGAGGAGGTTCCTAAACTGACAGAGACTTTGCTGACTAAAACGCTGTATACTTTGTCTACGGTTAGGGAAACTTTGTGTCATTTCTTGTGAACCCACAATTGTGTTTTGTAAACTTAAATGCTGGACTTCAGTACACTTTCTCGACTTTAAAGGAACACGCCCACTTATTGGGAATTTAGCTTATTCGCCGTAACCCTCAGAGTTAGACAAGTCCATACATACCCTTCTCATCTCCGTGCGTGCTGTAAGGCTGTCTGACGGCTCCAGCAGCATCAGCCCATCACAGAACATGCAGGTGAATGGTTCCAGTAGTCCTACTGCTCCGAATAAGTGACAAAATAACGCCAACATGTTCCTATTTACATGTTGTGATTTGTAGAGTCACAGCGTGTACAAAAAACAAGGTAACATGAGACACAGCCGTCTTCTAACTGTAAACAAACCGGGAACTATATTCTCAGACAGGCTTGCTGCGAGCATATCACTCCGCCCAAGTATTATATTCTTCCGCCTGAGAATATAGTTCCCGGTTTGTTTGCGGTTAGAAGATGGCTGTGTCTCATGTTACCTTGTTTTTTGTACACGCTGTGACTCTACAAATCACAACATGTAAATAGGAACATGTTGGCGTTATTTTGTCACTTTTGTCACAATTCGGAGCAGAAGGCTAGTTGGAACCAGTTACCTGCAGGATCTGTGCTAGGCTAAGCTAATGCTGGAACCGTCAGACAGCGTTACAGCACGCACGGAGATGAGAAGGGTATGTATCGACTTGTCTAACTCTGGGGGTTACGGTGAATAAGCTAAAGTCCCAATAAGACGGCGTGTTCCTTTAAGCCATTGTCTCCGTTTTGATCCCTGAGTTCTGGTGTCATTGGTCTCATTAACCAACAAGCAGGAATTAGAGTGTATAGATAACTGGAGTCAGATCTTCCGTTTCCCTGAGTTAACCAGGAAAGTATTCAACTTCAACGTATGTTGCTTAAACGTTACAGGTGAGTTGATTCAATGTTCATTTGTTATAGCCAATCGTTGCGGGCCTCTGACCTAAAATAAAAATCAGAGGCGAAAATTTGAGTGATACTTTTGAGAACAACTATTCTACATATCGACGACGATTAATTTAGGGCAGGGGTCTTCAATGGGTTTTTTTTTTTTTTTTTTAGAGCCAAGACCATCCACACGCTGCGGAGCGGAGGAGGGTCTGGCGAGTCCGCACAGCATTCTGGGATGGGAGAACAACGTGCTCTGGTTTATCGGCATTTCTTTAAACCAATCACAATCCTTGGCGTCGCTCAGCTCCACGCGGAACCACTTGCAAAATAGTCGTGCGACAGAAAACTCAGGTTGGACAGATAGTCTAGCTAGCTGTCTGGATTTACCCTGCAGAGATCTGAGGAGCAGGTAACCATAGTCCTCAGAAATCCACCGGTTAGAATGACAACAAAAAAGAAAGAGGAAGGAAACGTAAATCGGTGAAAATACATGCATTCGGCGGAATTTCCTGCGGTACTGAAGCAATCCTGGAAGTGGAACGTAGTGGATGTAGACTAGGGACCCCTTCATGTAAAGAGAGTTGTAACAGGGATCCCCTACTGCATATATTGTATAAAATAAAGCTGCGTATTAAACTGGGCCTACAATAAAGTGTAGGGCGGCCTAAAGCCTTTATTTCACATATACAGTACACACACCTTTTTTTGCATAAAATACTAAGCTATTTAAATGGCCTAATAATTGTTGGCAAGTTTTAATGTTAAACATACATGTGGCACAGAGAATCCTTTGGGATGAACTGTATCTGTGGATGGCTACCTTATACCTTACCTATAGGCCAGTAAGCCTATCATCAGTGGGGATTTATATTTGCTAAAAATACGATGGATTCATTTTTAGGACTTTTTAATTTTTGAAAAACTTAAAAAAAAAACTAATTATTTGGAGGATACCCTGCAGTGACTCTTAGGACCCTCTTGGGGGCCCGGACCCCCTGTTGAAGATCCCCGATTACAATCACAAGCGCCGCCCAAGACGATTGTGATTGGTTTAAATAAATGCCATTAAACCAGAGCATGTTTTACTCCCATCCCGGAATGCTGTGTGGACTAGCCAGACCCTCCTCCGCGGCGCTGTGGAGAAAGGTCTGGCAATGCGAGAATACACCTTTTATGACATAGGCTAAAGATGAAAACAATAAATAAACACAAGGAAATTTGACTGAAATGATTCGACTTGATTCCAGTTGCAATTTTGTCCATTACCACTTTTCTTGGATCAGAACTTTTCATGTTGGCTCCGATTAGGACTTGTCTTGGGCTGCAACACTTATTCCCATTATTGATTAATCTGCAGATTGTTTATTCACTTTGCATTCTAGGAAATGTCCCAAAATAGTGAAAAATGGGTTAAAAGTTCTCAGAGATCAATACGACAATTTTTGTCCAACCAGTTTTATCCAGCCAACGGTCCAAAAACCCAAAAGATAATGGCAACGGCACTAAACTGAGAAAAGCAACAAATCGAGAAGATGGACCCAAGCAAAGAATAAGGTTTTGATCAACGACTTAAAGGTTTAAACAGTGATTTAAAGTCTTAGTTGATTGACTAATTAAATAACGGAATAATCATTTCAGCGCTAGCCCTGTCATGCTACGTTTCTGTAGGTCTGTTTGGTGCTTGGATGGAAGCAGTCCCCCCCCCCCGCTAAATCAGTACTTTCACTGGATAACAATGAATGTATGTATTTATTATTATAACAGAGGATACATGCAAAATATTGAACATATGAAAGAACTACAAAAGTCCCTTTGTGGACTAAAAGAATGAAATGAAATGATAATGAGGTGTAAACATTTGCGACAGCGAGACAGGATATTAAACCGGTTTCTTTGAACCTGTAATTGTTTGGCCTCTGTCACTAACAGACAAGCTCACAAGTTATAATTTGAAGCAGTAAAAAATAAAAATAAATGTTTTTGTTATTATAATTTTTAGGGAGGCTGAGATGAAATTTAAGGGTCTAAAATCCCCTCTGTACCGGACCCATCTCCTTGCATTTACAAACCAGTTATCCAATTTCATTTCAAGGATATCTTGGCCATTCTGGGATCAGAGCTTTAGGAGTGCCTGGTACCCTTTTAATAAACATGATTCCGCTGCGCCAGCTGTGCATTTTAACATCATTTTGGACCATCATGACAGGGGAAACGCTGAATTATGTCACTAGAAAGACACCAACAACTGAGAAAACTTTACTGGTGAGCCACAGGGCCTTTACTACAAAAGGTGAGGTGGTTTTTACAGATTAAATCGGATATGTATCTCTGGAAAAGCAGACATTTCCAAAAATGCAGTAGCAATAACTTTTGAAAATTTGAGATTTATGTGATATTGAGTAATGGCTGACCAGCACTATTTTTTTTGAAAATGGCTCAGCATTTTTTCTAAATGATCTAGCCATCTCTCTGTCTCTCTATCTCTCTCTCTATTTTCATTCGACTGTATACAGACAGTGTTCATACGCATTTTAACCAATACTTTTCCGTGACTTTTTGGCAAATTTCCATAACTATGTGTTCCTGAAAATGTCAGTCGACATTATACAATAAGAACACAAATCCGTGTTAAAGTTTACCCTCAGATGTTTAATTATAAAATTAATAACAATTTATGTGGATTATAGTGGGATTCATAATATCGCTCCCCGAATAGAACGTTGAGGTTAGGACGACGTGAAAATACATTTCTTAATGACATATTATTATGCTGTGTGTTAAAAAAAAAATTCCATGACTTTTCCAAAACTTTCTGGGTCTTTTTATGTTTCCCAAAACCTTTCCAGGCCTGGAATTTGCATTTCTCAAACTCCATAACATTTCCAGTTTTTTTCAAAACGTATGAACCCTGTACAGAGTGCACATATGAACAAAATTTCATTCCACTGGCTCATAAATACTGCTTTAGCTAAAAACAGAAAAATAAAAAAAAAAAAATACTAGTGTTATTTTAACATTTAAATATTACATTAAATTAAAAAAACAATGATATTGTTGTTGTGATATTCCTAGAGCAGAACTCGTTAGCTCACAGTAGACTAACACAGACTTTTTTTTTTTTTTTTTTTTTAGCAATTGTTTTTTTAGGGGTTCCGGGATCAAGTTTAGAAAAATCACTCCTGATTCTTAACCCAACATACTGTAATTGGACTAAAACATTAGTTAAAATTGCCATTTCTTTTTTTGCGATGCAGAAATGAACCAAACAGATAGACACTGAAAACGCCATTGGTCTGTAGGATACAGAGTCTGCTTCAGGCTGGAAAATGTACCAGATGGTTGAGATTTTACTGCAACACGACTATTCACGGAGCGCCAGACAAGAAAAACACAGGAAGCGGTGCTAATATGACTTGCAAATACGTCAGCGTGATTCGCCGACACTCGCTGACACTCGTCATATATTATCCTGTAAAACAGTTTGGGAAGGCAAAAAAAAACAAATGTGAAGAGTTTTTCTGTAAATATCCTTTACAGTAGTTTTCAAAATCTCCGTTATTAACCCTTGCGTTGTCCTCGGGTCAACTTTGACCCGTTTTCAAAAGGTTTTTAATGTCAGAAATATGGGTTTCTTTCAACCAAATTGCCCAAAAATAACCTGGATGCATGGATGTATGGAACCCACACAACGTTCTTCGCAGGTAAAATGAATGACTTTCTTGACATTTTGGGTGTTTAATTCAATTTCATAGCATTTAAAAAAAAAAAAAAGAAAAAAAAAGTTTAAATGGCTTTTAATACAGTATCAAGACTAAACTTTGACAGGTAGGCTACTTGTCTGTGATCCACTCAACATACTCGGATCTTAATTAGTCAAAAAAATTCATAATTTCTGCTTTGTTTTAACTAAAAAAGAAATGGGTATAATCTCATATCAATTAGGTTTATTTAAAATGAAATAAGTGTCAAAAATGTCAACAAAAGCACAAAAGAATTCCATTTAACAAGTTCATGGTCGATGGGAAGACAACACAAGGGTTAAGTCGTATGTGAACAGAACTAAACCATGCAGCTTCATAGGAGTTTTCCCCCCTAACAAGTTGGATGTAAAATTAGGAGCACAAGTTCAGCATTGCTTTTTTATTTTTTTTTTTACAACTACTGTACACACAGTAGCTCCATCTGATTCCAGGGCTCAGAAAAATCAACAGTGGACAATGTCTCCCTCGTGTGGTCTAACCGGTAAAGAAGCCACTCGTACATTTTGCATACAATCTGCAGGACATAATGAAGCCTGCAAGCATGGACACATATGAACACACTCACACACACTTCTGCTTACACATATACAGACAAACACACATACACTTACCTAAAGGATTATTAGGAACACCATACAAATACTGTGTTTGACCCCTTTTCGCCTTCAGAACTGCCTTAATTCTTTGTGGCATCGATTCAACAAGGTGCTGGAAGAATTATTTACAAATGTTGACCCATATTGATAGGATAGCATCTCCCACACCATTACACCACCACCACCATCAGTCTGCCCAGTGGTAACAAGGCATGACCGATCCATGTTCTCATTCTGTTTGTAACGCCAAATTCTGACTCTACCATCTGAATGTCTCAACAGAAATCGAGACTCGTCAGACCAGGCAACATTTTTCCAGTCTTCAACTGTCCCATTTTGGTGAGCTCGAGCAAATTGTAGCATCATTTTCCTATTTTTAGTGGAGATGAGTGGTAACCGGGGGTCTTCTGCTGGTGTAGCCCATCCGCCTCAAGGTTGTGCGCGTTTTGTGGCTTCACAAATGCTTTGCTGCATACATCGGTTCTAACGAGCGGTTATTTGAGTCAAAGCTGATCTATCAGCTGGAATCACTCGGCCCATTCTCCTCTGAAGCATCAACAAGGCGTTTTCGAGTAGTATATTTTTATTTTTTGTTTTAATAAGCCTTACCAGCCTTTCTTTCCTAAACCCAACTATTTATTGTGTTCCCAAGCGTGTTTTTGTCGTTATTTTCCGTGTTTTTGTCACCGTTTTGTTACTAAAGCCTTTCCCTGTGTTCTTTTCCTAAACCCAGGCGTGTGATGTTGTTCTCGCGATAACAGGCAACGTGGCGAGGCCACGTGGTGAGTATGTTTACATCAGCTGTATACAGCGTAGGCATACACGTGGATAGCTGAAAATGCGTACAATAACACGCCATTTGGCTTTAGGAAAGTGGCGTGTATATTTACACAAAGTCATGATGCCATGTTGCCCACACTGACATTCAGTTTGGAGTTCAGGAGATTGTCTAGACCAGGACCACACCCCTAAATGCACTGAAGCAGCTGCCATGTGATTGGTTGATTAGATAATTGCATTAACGAGAAATTGAACAGGTGTTCCTAATAATCCTGTAGGCGAGTGTACAGCGATATACTCATTTAAGGTATGGATTAAAAACATATGGAGTATCTCCAGACTTCAGCCTCAAGGCCAAACTTTCAGCACACAGCAGCTTTCTGAGGGATTTGAGGCAAATTCCATCATGTCGATGTAATTACATTACATCAGTCACTGTGTCCACAGGCAATAAAGCACCCATGGTTTTTTTTTTTTTCCCTAAATGCCAATTTCCTGAGACGAGTTAATTTCCCCTCTTGCGGCCAAATCCTTTGCTCCATGCACACCGCTCAACTGAAAATCTATTAACAAGTTGGGCAACATAAATTTGAGAGGATATATGATGATTCTTCCGAGGAAGTAATTTCTCCAGAATTGCCTAGAGAGAGTTCAGTCCTTTCTGCGACACCTCCTGGAATATGTGAACGGATTGAGGGATTTTATTTGATTAATTCAAAAAAACATATATACATGGAAGGAAACTTTGCTTCCGCTGCAGCCAGTGGTCAGTTCAGAAGTCGGTCACTCTATATTCTTTCAAAACTTTGCATCATCAATTTACTCTGCCAAAATTGATTCAGTTTGTTAAAGGATAGCTTTGGTATTTTTCAACCAGGACCTTATTTTTCCACGTTTTGTGTCTAAGTCTACGTTCACACCACATGTCTTAATGCTTAATTCGGATTTTTTTTGCACAGATCCGATTTTTTTGTTTGGAGTGTTCACATTACCTTTTAAAATGTGGCCTTATATCAGATTCCAGTTGGAACGGTTTGCGGTTTCGAACTGAACCGCATGCGCAAAAGAACACTAACAATGACAACAGACGCAGCACGCTGTTGCACTAAAGTTAGGGAGGTTAAGGAGGAAGTCAGCCTTTTCGCTTTTATTTCAAAATGGTTTGTGTAATGGCAGCCGTTAACATTAATGAGCAGGTGCTGAGGAGGAGAAGAATGAAGAGAAAGAGAGCCAGATTGGCTATTTTGAATTTTTGGTGGGGTTATGGCCGCCAATTCACTCCAGAGGTCTGAGTGGATGCAGAGACGAAGCCAGGAGTGGTAGGACTGCGTAGTGGATAGCTTCACAGAGACGCAGTTTATTCCAAACTTTTGGATGTTGAAAGCATAATTGTGACAAAAATGTCGATGTAGATTGACGTAAAAGTCGCATCAAATCCGCCTTGGTTGTTCACACCGAGGCCAACTTAAAAAGAAAAAAGGACCACATATGGAAGTGGTCTAAATCGGAAAAAATTTGAAAAAAATCTGATCTCAAGATTTGAATATTCACACTACTTCTGAAGAAGTCTGTCCAGGTCACTTGACCACCCCCCCGCCCAAAACAAAAAAAATCTGATTTGGGCCACTTTTGCCCACAGTCTGAACGTAGCCTAAGTGACTGATGGGAACAACACTTTTTGAAATTGGTCCAGTGTTAAGCAAGACGACTGCAGTAGGCAGCAGCAATGTAGCCTTCCTAACGTTAATGGGCAATTGCGCACCTTCTGTTTCCATCCACAAAAGTGCAGTTTTTGCCTGCGACAGGCTCAGATTATTATAGCATTAGGCAAAGGATCCCTACAGAGATAGAGCCTTTTTGTTTTTCATGTTTTTGTTTAACATGAAACACCCCCCGCCATCGCCAAACCCACCAGACTCCCATTTAAATTCAGTCATTTTATCATCGCAAAATACACTTTATTCCAAGTGGACAGAAACAAAATAAATCAAAAGCCGTCTTGGTTTGTCTCTCCAATGTTCCAACAAACCCTTAATTCACCCATTCACACGTGCAAATATGCTGGCTCTACACGCTAAAAGTATCATTTATTTACATGGAGTCTGGTGGGTTTGATCATGGCGATTTCAGAGCGGTGTTGGTTAAACAAAAAGGATCTCACTCTTTAACAAAAACGTCCATCTCTGTAGGGATCCTTTCCATAATGTCGTCAGACACTTAGAATAATAATCGGAGCCTGTCAGTGACAAAAACAGCACTTTTAGGGGACGGACAGTGACGGTGCACATTTAATGCCCTATATGATGTGCTCGGCCCCGGACCAATTTTAAAGATTGGTGTTCACATAAGTCACACCAATGCATGGGGAAATAGGGTGCTGTAAATTACCCTTTAAGATTCTGGAGATGTAATGTTATGAAAGGTTTTGAGAACAGCTGTTTCCAGGGCTGAATACTTTTCTAAAATGGGTTTTCCGTTCTAATAACATTTCACATTTTAGTATGTTTGTCGGGACCTTCACTCCTACCTTTAATACCGTGTCCTCCTTCAGCTCAGCATCTTTTTAAACACGCAGCCTTGCCGGCCTGAATATAACAGCGACATGTGTACACATACTGGACTCAATCCTGATTCAAACCAGCCCACTTCACAGCCTCCGTACTTCAGATTTCTTCGGGCCGCGCCACTTTTTTTAATTCTCGCCTAAGCAACCCCATTTCCAGCAAAAACTGTCCTGTCCTGTTAGTAGTGTCCTGAGGAGTGTCCCGGGACAGTCAGACACTGTCCTGTGACTCCCATAACTGTCCCGGGACAGTCAGACACTGTCCTGTACACTGTTGTGCGACTCCCCTGACTGTCCCGGGACACTCCTCAGGACACTACTAACAGGACAGGACAGTTTTTACTGCCATCTTGTGTTATAGAAATGTAACCAAATTTGGCCAAATTTCAGAGCTTTAAAACACAGTCATTTGGGTACAGTAATGTGGACACTTGCCACAAGTGTAGAGAAGTAAAACTTTGATCTTGCAGTTATAGAGAAAACATGAAGGAAAAAAAAGCATAGATCAAAATAAGACAAGCTCCCGTGTATATCACATCAGGGAATAACTCAAACCAAATATTTGATCAGCTGCATTTTTTTTTTACCCAACAATTTAATCAAAATGTGTAGGGCAGGAAGGTGAGCTTTATCGTGGAAATTAACTTCCATTGATCCAGACTAGGTTTCTAGGCCTTCCATTAAGTGAATAATTCAGTCCAACTTTGCACGTGCTGGCAGGGTGAGACACTAACCTATTTCAAATGTGACTCGCCTTGTTTGAACACAGTTTCATCCTGTAGACACCAGCTGTATGCTCCTATCCCAAACCGTTAAGTCCCTGTGGGTGGGGAAAGAAAGAAAGAAAATCCAGACATATCAGAGCCATTGTTTACAATTTTATTATCGTTATTGTTTTCTCGCTGTCGGATAAAAGCAGATAGAGAGGAGCATAATAATCAGAAACGGCGTGCGGCTTTGGGGGTTTTCCTGTCCAAAGCCGCACGACAGAACGATCTGAGGTGAGTATACGTCAACAATACAGGGCAAAAACACCCCCGCTGTCAGAAATGCTACATAACACTGTCCGTATCATAAACAGTCACAATAATGGCTGCCGTCACTTTATTTTTTTTTCAAATTTTATGACAAGTTATTAGCCTGTAACCCGTTCATGACACAAGAGATATTCTGAGGTAAGCTAGAGTTGGCTAGTGTTGTACTGAGCAAATATGTGTGACTGGGTCATATCCTGTTCCTGTGAGCACGCCAGCTCATCTCTACCTTGGCATAGCTTTGGCATAAGGAGGTAACATGGTAGGGGGAGGGGGGTGGGGGGGTGCGAGGGTATTTGAGTTCAAGCGTCATTGTCCATTTCATGAACTTTAAAAAAAACAAAAACAAAAGGGGAGTAACTCCCAAGGCCTTGGGCCAGTAAATACAGGGACTAAGTAATGCAACAAGTTGAAGTCAGCTATTCAAGTTTGACAAATAACACTTTGTATATTAGTGCTAATGTAATTTGATAGGGAAGCACTCGCGCTCTCTGGGTTACGGATGCGTCAGATGCAGGTACAGGTTCCGTTAACGCGTCCCGCTTTCCAAATTACAGTGCGATCCGATCCGTAGTGCAGCTTCCGCGGTCCTACAAAAACAGTACAGGCGCCTAAGCTTTTAGCTTATTCCGACGGGAGGAGAAGGTGCTTGCAGCGTGTCGGCTGACGCGTTCAGGTTTCGTCACATTTTTGTTTTTAGCGTTATTTCAAATGTAAAAAAAAAAAAAAAAAAAAAAAAAAAAGATTCTGAGTAGACGTTATGTATCTAGTCTAGCTTCACTGGCTGAGTTGAGGATTTGACAGACAAGACTTTGAAATGAAGGATTATACTACAAAAATGACCAAACAGCAGCATTCAGTATAACAAAGAAGACATATACCACGATATATATTGCCATAGGCTCGTGTTTGCTAATATAAAAAGGTATAAATAACAACATCCTGTTTTTTTGGTTAAACACAGTTAAGATGAAAGGAAAGGAAAGATGGTAAGGAGAAAAATTAAATTAAAAAATAAAGCGTTGTGTTAAGACTTCACTGTCCTTATCCACCTTGTTTCGGGATTACCTGAGATTCCAGTTGTCCCTCAGGGCTTTTTTTTTTTTTTTTTTTTTTTTTTTTTTTAAACGGATTTGACGGTGACAGCACTCGTCGATTGATCGACTGATTGAACCAATCGACTGATTGAGGTTTTCGCAGACCAGACGGGGGTCGAAGACATTCAAGCAAGCGGAGGGCTTCCGTATCCCCCATAAACTAGATCCTTTGATAGCGTACTTTATCCCCTACATCCAAACACACCTGACCTGCAGGCTCAGCTCACTCACGCCACCACAGTCCATCGACCAACCACTCTTTGATAAAAGGCTAATAAGAAGGCATGTAGCGAAGAAAAAAAAAAAAAAAAAAAAAAAAAAAAGAGGCTTAAAATGAGCGAGGTATCCTTTACATAGTTCTCCTTCTAAGGAGTTTAGGCTTTTAAATACCATCTTGGAATGCACTATATATTGATATATATATATATTTACTGTATATTGCTGTTAATATAAGCAAGATTACTGTTGATAAATACAGTGGCCTCCTTGCCATCAGAGGCACCTCAGCGATCTTCAGCACCCGTTCTCCCTTTGATTTTTGGGTGCCAAAGACCCTCCCAAGGGTGGAGGAGGAGACACTTCGTGTTTTTCCTATTTCAACGGACTTCAAATTCAAATATGACGATCCAAGCTCCACCCGCTTGGGTCACTCTTCATCCACCGTCTCCCTTTTGGAAGCCTCCTCTTTCTGATCCAGGACCTGAGGGGCGGGGCTCGGCAGGCCTGCGACCTCTGCAAGACCCAATGAGGAGGGGTCTTGGTGGTCAACAATCCTGTGGGAAGAGGTCTCCTCCTGTGGGGGGAAAAAATTTAAAATTAAGTACAGACGCGTAAGCAAAACATTTGGATTTACACTCAGTAACCACTTGATCAGATACACTTACAAGAGTAAGGATTGGGCACCGTGAACTGGTTCCAACTTGGAATAGTTTCAAAAATTTGGTTTCAAGTCCGATCATCGGTTTCAAATTTAACATTAAAATTTTTTCCGTAGTGGCCAGGCGCTTGTTGTGTTGCAGCCACGGAGCACAGTAAGCGGCTTCTTCGACAAAAACTGGAATCAAAAGGAAGAATTGGAATCAGAATGTTTTTGATGCCCAACCCTAGGCCAGAGGCATACTGTCTTTATGCTAGGGCTGTTCGATTATGGAAAGAATCATAATCACAATTATTTTGGTCAATATTGAAATCACGATTATTTTTACACAATTACTCGTTGAATTTTGGAAAGACAAAATAAAAAAATCAGGGAAACCGTTCAACAAATTTACAGTGAAAACACATTGAATTGTGAAATTTCCCTTCAATACTTTTCCCGTTTGAGCTCCCCCCCCCCCCCCCCCCCCCCCCCCCCCCCCCCTCTATTCAGAACACAGGACAAAATAAGAGTCGACTTGCAAGATACAATAAACGTAAATAAATTGTTTTTCTCTATTACTCCATTTTTGGGATCGTTGGGAGCAGAAATTGTAATCACGATTAACTGCACAGCCCTTGTGTACGCACAAAGACAGAAATGTGCAAACGCATTCTTTTCGGCAGATTTACAAGTACGTACTGTACGCCTGATTCTGTTTTATGAATCTCCGTCAACATGGAGTTGGGCACACATGCATGAGCCTCGTCCAAAGTTAGTCGGGACATTTGAGTGATCGGATATCTATTAATATAATCCAGACTTGAATCTGGCTCCTTGGATCGAATTACAACGATGCGGGGTCACCCTACAAGATATATGTATGAATATACTAAATATATCCAAGACACGTGATGATCACGTCACGCAACTGCTGAATTAGGGTACTGGTAGGGGTGGGGAAAAAAAAATAAATCTATACAGCATAGTATCGCAATATTTTCTTTGGCAATAATGTATCGATACACAGACGCCAAGTATTGATCTTTTATGATATATGTGTTGGTCAGTCTGTCTGCTTGACAATCTGATTTTGCAGCAATACAATTGAAGTGAGATGAACAGACAGAGAAATGTATCTTTTTAGATAAAACA
Organism: Perca flavescens; assembly: GCF_004354835.1. Taxonomy (NCBI): domain Eukaryota; kingdom Metazoa; phylum Chordata; class Actinopteri; order Perciformes; family Percidae; genus Perca; species Perca flavescens. Next base: position 26,205,532 of record NC_041344.1, read on the forward strand.
GATGTTGACAAGGCTTCTTTTGGGGACAGAATTTGAAATTGAGAAGAATTTGAAGTTGGAAAAAAGGTAATGAATTGCAATATATCGCAGAATATTGCAATATGTTTAAAATCGCAATAATATCGTATCGTGACGCAAGTATCGTGATGATATCGTATCGTAAGGCCTCTGGTGATTCCCACCCCTAAGTACTGGCACCTTTTTTTTGGTCCAATTCAAGCACTGACTGGAAGAAAAAGGCCGGCTGGACCAAAAGCCATTACAACATGTGAAACACTATTTTACATGAGGATGGTAATGTGTGTGTGACCCACTAGCAATAAACACTAGCAGTTGGAAAAACTGATAGAAAACTGTAGCCGATCTACATCGTTTTCCCCCAAATCTCTGCAACTGAGGTGGCGAGTGCAAAGTTAGCATGACCCAGACGTAGAGTCACAATGGCCAGATTTATACGGCAGCTTGAAATACACCGTCACTTTCCTTAAATGATAGTGAGGCTGCCTCAGAGACTTTCCACACCGTGTTAATGGTGACCAGCCGAGAGACAGCCTGTGTTTATGCTGCAGCCTCAGAGACTCCCTGGCTCTTTATCAATGTGTACTCAATGCAGCAACCTGGCTCTTACGATCAGCTACCTCTGACTAGGGTCGGGTACCGAAACCCGGTTGCACTATGGCTCCGCTCTCGTAAATGTAGGCTACTTTTAAAATGCCATACTTTCCCTCTGGGCTCACCAAAACGGACGTAAAAACATATAAACCATTCACTGCACGTGATCGCTAGTAAACTTGCTCTGCTAGTCTATTGTTCAGGACAAGACCCTGTAGCCTGCTGGTGGGGGAGGCAGGACAGCCTCCCCAAATTGTCTGCCCTTTCAAACTCCTACCTGTGTGTACAGGCCTCTTGGACACCGTCTGAGAGTTTTCTCCTGTGCAGGACATGCCATAAGTCAGGAGAGGTGTAGTATCTTGCCAGAGAAGGCAAATAGGGTAATTTTTCTGCAAAAGAACTGCTAAAGTTTAGGTTTTAAGCTAAGTTTTACTTATTATATATTTAAATACTTTAAAACTTTAAAAAAAATCCATAAAAGAGCCTTTCTTTTAGGTCATTTTTCACAATTTCAAAAATTGGTTTAGGAATCGGAATCGTTTTAAAAGTACCGGTTCGGCATCGGAATCGTAAAAATCCACACGGTACCCAACCCTACCTCTGACTCGGCTAACACACAACGTGTGCAGAAAACACATGATGCCAGTGACAACGTTTTCCAGCTACAATTATCACAGCCAACGAGTTCTCCTACGAGTTGTTTCTTCTTAAGCACCGCTTAAGTGGCACCACGTTGACTTACCGGCTCGGAGAACCGATGATTCACCTGATCGGTAAACTCATGCATCTCTCCATCCTCGCCGTTTGAGTGGCAGCTCGGACTTGGCACCTCGATTCCATGGCTTTCCAAAATGGCAGCTTCTGGTTGTGTTAAGACAGGGAAGCGGAGGTAAGAGATGGAAACGCGGGAGACAGACATGAACAGGTACATTTTTTCAGAGACAAACGGGGCTCAGGAAAATGTGATTCCACACGTCGCCGCCGTCCACAGCCAACTTTTCTCATGATCGGATGAAGTGGAGAACAAAAATCTCTACTTTTACATAAACTGGTTGAAAACCCACGAGTGTCACAGAGCTAAAAACAAGGCGTCTTTTCTAAGCTCTTAAAAAGTTGATGTTAAGAGAACACCCGGAAGTTATCAGGTCCTCACCGATATTCGCTCTTCTCTTCATCTCCTTCCGACGGTTGGCAAACCAGTTGTACACCTTTAATGCCGTCACGCGCTCAAACTCAGACAGCTTACAGCCTGGGTGATGAAATACACAACATCTCTCACTTACAGTGCCAGCAAAAAAGGCAAAACCACAGGATCTCTGTGGAGACACTACCTCCATCTATAAAGGCAACTTTCATTTTACAGAGACACATGACTTAGGATAACAGATTTCATTTTACACAAAACAAAAGAACACACTGCAACTATAGTTGCAACTGTTAAACTCACAAACACTGATACCAGTAAATCTTGGGTTTTATCTACTCCTGTTTTTTTCCACTGCATGGTACGGATCGCTCTTTTTAGTTTTTTTCATTAGCAAAAGTTGTAGATAGTACCTGGTACGGTTTTGGGTACCACCTCGGTCGAGGTTCCAAGCAAGCTGAGCCGAAAATGGAAGGTGGAGTTAAAACACTTGCAGACCACCGATTGGTCAGACAGAATCGTCACGAGCATGACACGGGACATCCCGTGATTTTATATAGCCAAGCTACCGTAAACAGCAACTGAAATAGTTTTTTCTTGCTAAAAATCTATTTTGTACTAAAATAACATTTATATTATTATCTAATTATTCTCACTACCAATCCTTAATTACCTCAAATAATCTTATCAGAACAAATTCAAGTCTCCAATTTCCGCCTCCTTCTACGGCGTGACGCTATGACACCCGTCAAGTGTGCAGAATGCCATTTTAAACAAGAGACTTTATCTAAGCTATCCTGAGCAGCTGCCCGAGGACGTTTCGGACAGGAAACAGGCCTCGATACAGTAACGATGCGACTCAGTACCTGGTTTCTGAATGACAGAGTTACAGGCGTTGGCGATTTCCTCTCGCTTGGCTTCATCTGGGTACTGGTTCTCCATGAAGAAGCTGTAAGAGATAAACATCCAGAGTATTGGAAACGGTTCAATCATATGCATCACAGGCTACACATTTATCAGAAGATGGCACCAGTCTAAGCAGTGCCACTGTAGGTATGCCCTCAGTTCATACCTCATCTACTTTTAATCTTTGTATTGAGCCAGAGCAGAGCAATGATAATATTTATACAGTGGAGGAGCTTCAGGAGAGGTCCTCGCTGCGAAGGAAGAAATTAATGGATGCATTAGGTGGATTCATTTCTGCAATTCAAGCATTGCATGCTTAAATCTCTGCCTAGGCCTAAAAAAGTGAAGATTCTCCGGTACAAACAGAAATATACATATCCAGGTGAAAAAAATTAAAGTAACCTTTTCTTCTTTTCCCTCTCCAAATTTTCCTCTCTCATGTCTAGCTTCTTTATTTCCCTCTAGAGCTGAAAAAGAATCATTAGCTCATCTTTACAAAACATACAGGGATCAATTTCTTCCAGCCCTCTCTTCCTCTCACCCTCTGAGTTGCCCTATCCTGTCCACTCTGACACACACACACACACACACACACACACACACACACACACACACACACACACACACACACACACACACACACACACACACACACACACACACACACACACACACACACACAGACACACACAGACACTTCACCTCTACTGTACCGTCCTTGGGTGTAAACTAGCTCATAAGGATCAGCACTGCAGTGGAATTGCGTATTCCAGGGGCACTGCTTGTTGAGTCTGGTCTTATTACTGTGAGTGGCCAGACTGCACCCTGTACTTACAGCAACCATGTAATAGAGAAATCAATTGCATTTCAGCGGGTAGGACTGGAGAGGATTGCCTACTCTTCTTTCTCTGCATCCTTCTGGGTTACTGAGAAGACTGTCTGGGACAAATATGTTACAGAGAAGAGGAGACATAATGCACCTAACAACAAAACGCCATACTGATCTGAATGCAAGCAGGACGACACAACAGTGAGACGCTAAAGGACATTTCAACCCGGGAAGGTTATTTACAGTGACAACTAGCTCAAGTAATGCTGCATTCCTATCATATGTGAATAACAATCCATGACTTGGTGGTTGAACCAGTGCTGGTTGTGCTTGGTCTTAATAGAGTTTTTTTTTTTTGACAGTTCAATGCAAATATGTATGTGCAGGTTTTTAAACATAAAAATATGCGATAGACTCCTTTCCCTTTGCCAATAGACAAGTATGCCTTTCTGTTTTCCCCTTGTGTGTCAGGTTCCCAAGTCACAAACCCTCTGGAAAACAGGGTTAGTAGACAATAAACATGAAGAAGTAGAATGGAGGCTAGTGACAATGTTAGGGTGGTCTTCCAAACTCGGAGCTGACTAATTTGGAACGATATCCGAGCACTTCTTGGGCCGAGACGGACAGAATTTGTGGCTGAGATGACGGAAGTTACTGACTGAGGCGACGCGACGCGTGTGATAGCATCACGCCAGAGAAGGGGGGTGAAAATTGGAGTAACATGTTTCCATCACTGCCGATGAGAGCCAATAAATACCCGTGCCTACCGCAGAGTTATTTGCAAGTATTCTGATCATCGATTAATTGTTAATTGTAATTTTTCAGGCATTTTTTTTTTTGACGTCCACAAGACAAATGACTTGATTTGTACGTCAAATTCTGACACTGAAAATTTGTGATTTTTCACCTTTTTTTCTATTTCCTTTTTACATTTCATGGACCGAAAGATTATTTGCTTAATTGAGAAAATGCAAGTCTGATTAATCAATAATGGGTGCAAACCTTGAGTGCCCGGGTTAAATGTTCACCTCTGCGGCTGACGTGTATCAAAGAAGAAATCTCCATTTTGTACCATTTTCACAAGTGACATGATTGCGGCACAATACAGCACGTGTCTCCTTTTAAGGACCAGCGGAAAACGTGCTCACCTCTCCATGATTGATTGGCACTCCTTCCTCCAGGTGAACCTGCTTCCTCTACGCAGCCTCAGAGGCCCGGCCGCCATCCCCGCTCTGTCACCCGCCATGATCCCTGACCTCCAGTCGGGTTCCTCCTTCACCAGAGACCGCATTGATAAGGTGGCCCCTGAAAAAAGAGCACAAGCAAGGCTGTAACTGAGTGGAGTTTATGTAAACACAGACATTGAATGTGTTTAGACTCCAGGTGACCTGTTAAACCAGCTGAACAAAAGCTGGATTATAAGTAAACATTAACCGCTACATTATAACTAGTTCGATTCATCTGAGCTTTTTACTTAGGCTATAAGTTAACTACCAATGAGTCAACAGTATTCCTAACCCTGTTGCAGAGTGACCTTTCGCCCGGTGCATCATTCAGACACTAATTACCGACAGAAATTAAGGTCATGTAATAATAACAATTATCTAATTTGAACTAGGGGTGTAAATGACAAGTTTTATCATGTTACGATATTATATACAGTACAGGCTAAAAGTTTGGACACACCTTCTCATTCAATGTGTTTCTTTATTTTCATGACTATTTACATTGTAAATTCTCACTGAAAGCATCAAAACTATGAATGAACACATATGGAATTATGTACCTAACAAAAAAGTGTGAAATAACTGAAAACATGTCTTATATTTTAGATTCTTCAAAGTAGCCACCCTTTGCTTTTTTTGATAACACTGCAAACCCTTGGTGTTCTCTCAATGAGCTTCATGAGGTAGTCACCTGAAATGGTTTTACCTTCACAGGTGTGCTTTGTCAGGGTTAATTAGTGGAATTTTGTCCCTTATTAATAAAAAAGCAAAGGGGGTCTACTTTAAAGAATCTAAAATATAAGACATGTTCAGTTATTTCACACTTTTTTGTTAAGTACATAATTCCACATGTGTTCATTCATAGTTTTGATGCCTTCTGTGAGAATCTACAATGTAAATAGTCATGAAAATAAAAAGGAAACGCATTGAATGTGTCCAATGGCCAGTACTGTAGATTACTGTAGGCCTGTACTGTAGATTATTTGGAGACTGATACAATATTTGCTGATATCACAGACTGCCACGATATGATTTGGTTGTACAGTTGTAGTCTATCAGGTAAAATATATGTTTTTATATCAAAGAATATGTTCCTCTGGCATATCTAACACCATCCATGGCGACAGTTAACAAGGAATGACTTCCACCATATATCTTAACTAAACATTTTAGCTAACATGTAGCAGGGATTCTGTGGGGTTTAACCTTTTTAAAAAGGGAAACTTTTGGTATTTATATATTTATCTCAGATTCCCGGGATGGTGTGCTTCTGCTCCCAGGACAGAAAATGTCAAATTTTCGGGAACAATACGAGTGCTGACAGACACTCCATAATAAGAGGATTCAACAGCTTTCTTTCGGTTTATACGTAGATCGCCTCCTGACTGCCCGCAATCCGATACAAAAACATTTTACACTTAACATAATCGCCTAAATACTTATTCGGGGTTCAATCCTCTAGTTCAGTGGTTCCCAGAGTTGAGTCCGCGGACCCCCGGGGGTCCTTGAGGGGTTTGCAGGGGGTCCCCAGCAAAAAGGGGAATCATTTATTTTTACTAGAATTCCATTCATAAGTAACACAATAACAGAATGTAGGAGTATTTTGGCCATGGGTTTTCATACGCTTTCTGTAATAAAACATCTGAAAGCACAACTCCTGTCAGATGGGGGACCCTGGGGTAAATTCTTGTCAAATGGGGGTCCTTGGTCTAATTTGTGTCAGTTTAGGGGTCCTTCATGTAAAAACAAAGTCTGCTCTAGTTTATATCTGCCAAATGCATCCCAAGCTGACCAAAGAAGCTATGTGGGCGAATGGTATGCAGCTCAGCTGATGTGCAGGCATCTCCTGTGGCAAGCTGCTGAGGCCGGGGGAGCAGGGAAGGGGGGGGGAGGAGGAGGTTACCTGGCTGGGCCTGGGCGGCTGCGGCAGCGTACCACGGCAGCAAGTGCATCAGCAGCTCTCTCTGCCTGCTCCACACTGGATTGGGGTTGGGGTTGAGGTTGGTGTTGGGGTTGGGGAGGCTGCCACTTGCCCCTGCTACCGTCCCGTCTCTGTCCCCTCCCCTGGCCCTGGGCATGGGACTCACGCTGTGCTGGCTTTCACTCCACCTCAGCCCTTCAGTTCGGGACAAAACCAACGGTCAGGCAGGCCACAGCCAGGGATTAGATTATGGACACACCAGTTTAGGCTAATGTAATTGGAAATTGAGAGTTAATTGGGTTTACGGACACACTCCCGTAGACCTGCCTGGCAGCTTTCATTCATAATACATTTAACAACAAATGCCTGCTTTATAATCTATACCAGTGTCTAAAAGTCAATTTGATGGACAGGTCAATAGGAGCCCTATATCAGAAGCAAAGCATTGTGGCCGCTGAGGAAATTAGTTGTTGTTAGTATCACTGTTAATAGCCAGTTTGTTAGCCATGTAGGAATGAAAACCAGCACCAGAGTACCTCCAGCATCAGGGCTGAGAACTACAGAGGAGCGCAGGCAAAGCTTGGGTGGGTGGTGGGGGGGGCGGGGAATATAAAAGGGTTAAGAGATGAAGGGTCAGCAGATGGTCCATCAGCGGCTCGGTTCATTTCATAGAACCGATCATGTAAAAATGAGACTTTCTGACATGATTTACTGTGAATGCAGGCTGTCTGACACAAACCAATGAAAGCTCTGAGCATCTTTAGCAGTTACTCATTTAGTGTTGTAGCCGTTTAACCAAATTTTTTAAGTATCTACATCCCTGTATCCTAGGACATGAAGAGAACAACACTTAGCCAAGCTGTTACTCTAGCCTGTACAGACAGACCGCATTCACCCACTAAAGTTTCATTTCCAAACCAGAAGCCTTAATATTATCGATTAGCATCTCCTGTGACACGACTACCTTTATTGTTTGTCTTTTCGTCTGAAATGATAGATTTGCCTTGTGTCCTTCCTTGACCTTGTGGCCCTCGAGGACCAGAATGGAGTTTAGTGTGAAGAACTGGCGGTGCGTGGGTTTACCATGCAGGAGGGTGGGGGGTAAAGAGGAGGACAGATGGTAGGGGAAAGGAGAGCAAGCAGCGGTTCACATTCACACAACACAAAAAATCCTGTTCCCTTTTTTCAATCCTTCCTTCCTACATCATCTAATCTTTTATCATTAGCCCGACATTCAACCTCAATGCTGATCTGCACTTTTTCATAATCAATCAATCAGTCTTCCTGTACTTAATATCCATCGTCCTTGATGATCTACAATCCCACTCCTCTGCTCTGGAATCGGCTAACTCTACACTAGGGTTGGGTACCGTTTGGATTTTTACGATTCCGGTGCCGAACCGGTACTTTTAAAAACAATTCCGATTCTTGAAAAACTGAAAAATGACATCAAAGATGTAATATGTTTACGAGCGATCACGTGCAGTGAATGGTTAATATGCTTCTACGTCTGTTTTGGTGTTTACGGTAGCTAGCAAACGGTAGACTACAGAGAAAGGGTGATATTTTTTACGTCTGTTTCGAGACAACAGAGGGAAAATATTTCAGGCGACACATTAAGTGGAACTGAAATTTTCGTTCTAATCCGGTCCGATTCCTACCGGTTCCATAGTGGAACCGGGTTTGGGTACCCAAACCTAGTCTACACTGTACCTGAAACGTTCGGTTACAAGGTAAATTGGTTCTTTGAGTGAAGAGGCTATCTCTCCACACAGTTACATATTCCATATGTACGGGGACTGACCCACTGGGGGCAGTTGACGTGGATATATCATTTTAAGACGCACCACTACGTGGCCCATGCCAGGGCATAAAAGGCGCAGAAGGTGCATGGGTTCACTGATTGACATGGATTTAAATGGTATCCAAGAGGCCTACCTGGTAACCTTGTAACCATACGTTATCTATCGATCTATCGTTTAGAGAATATCTCTCCACACAGTTACATATTCCACTTTAAGACACCCCGCGAGGAGACAGAGCAAACCAAGCTCCCCCCACATTTCCCAAGATTCTCGACCCTGGTATTTGAATGAGACATCTCCGCCACCAGAGTGCAGAAAAAAAAGGTGTGTCAAACAGAGAAGAATCCCTTTTTTCTTTTCTTTGTTCTCCTTCTTTCCTTTTCCGTGATATGCTATGTACAGATTCTCAGATCCGCCCTTTCGCTGCTCGAGGCTTAGGCGCCAGACGTAGCCTTCAGCACGGCAAACCCCGCAAAGCGCAAAAGGTTGGGTGTGAAAGGATGGAGGCCGCTCAGAGGGCCCGCCCCTCTGAGCGGCCGACTGACAAGAGCACCGGCCTCTCCCTGGCCGGGCCCAACCGGCACAGGGTTGTGGTCACTGTGTGGGCTGTTGCGTAGTGGCACTCAGCACCAACGCGGCGTGCACGACTAAGGGGTTATCCCTGTTGATGCCCCAAACACAATACACATTGGCCACAGCCATCTTCTAACATCTACGACTTTTTCTTTTATCGGCTGGTTTCACAGACTCACAGTGAAAAGACAGAAACAGCCTGAACCGTATAGTCAAAACCTGCTCTAAAATTATTGGTGTGAAACAAAGAGATATAGGGCCCTATCTTGCACTCAGCGCAATTGCCTTTTTACACCGGGGCGGCTGTGGCTGAGTGGTAGAGCGGTTGCCTGCCAATCGGAAGGTTGGTGGCAGTCCCATGTCGAAGTGTCCTTGGGCAAGACACTGAACCCCGAGTTGCCCCCGATGCTGCGCATCGGAGTGTAAATGTGTGTGAAGGATTATCTGATGAGCAGGGGGCACCTTGTACGGCAGCCTCGGCCACAGTGTATGAATGTGTGTGAATGGTTCCTGTACTATGTTAAAGCGCTTTGAGTAGTCGTTGAGACTAGAAAAGCGCTATATAAGAACAGTCCATTTACACAGACGCATGTATCATTCCTATTTTGCACCCAACCCACAGCAGACTTTTCCCTCCACAGACGCACGTCGGTAAAATAGGGAATGTATTTGCGCTCCCGGGGGCGGTTCAGTGAAAAGAGGAGGCGTGTTCCGGCGCAAACGTTAATTGGTGCTATTTTGCAGTTTCAGAAACCAATTCTGCCACTGACCAGGAAAAACCTGTTCTAAAGCCAGTGGCGCTAGTCTAAAGTCAGTAGCGCGTTATTCAGATGCTATTTTAGGGGCGCATGCTTGGCCATAATGTAGCGTGTGCACAACGCGCATACACTTCTCTCTTCTAAACGGACGCAGCAGTTCCCATTTTTGCAAACCATACATAATTACAAAGGAAAATATTACTGAAAATGCGCTTCAGGTGTTTGGATAGATCAGGAGGAACTTTACAGTACAGTCCTCAAAAAGTCACAGCATTCTTTGTGGCTTGTTGTGTTTTACACAACATTTCCATGAATCATGGATGTGTTGATGACATAAATGAGGAAATATTAGAGGACTTAAAAGGAACACGCCGACATATTGGGAATTTAGCTTATTTACCGTAACCCCCAGAGTAAGACAAGTCGATACATACCCTTCTCATCTCCGTGCGTGCTGTAATGCTGTCTGACGGCTCCAGCGGCATCAGGCCAGCACAGAACATGCAGGTGAATGGTTCCAGTAATCCTACTGCTCCGAATAAGTGACAAAATAACGCCAACATGTTCCTATTTACATGTTGTGATTTATAGAGTAAATAGGAACATGTTGGCGTTATTTTGTCACTTTTGTCACAATTCGGAGCAGAAGGCTAGTTGGAACCAGTTACCTGCAGGATCTGTGCTAGGCTAAGCTAATGCTGGAACCGTCAGACAGCGTTACAGCACACACGGAGATGAGAAGGGTATGTATGGACTTGTCTTACTCTGGGGGTTACGGTGAATAAGCTAAATTCCCAATAAGTCGGCGTGTTCCTTTAAGGAGACGTGATGTTGAACTACGGAGTGATCTGGTCCGGGAGTAATGCGTGATGTGCTCCCGATGGAGCGGATGGACGGAGATGGAGTGGGGGGCTGGGGGGGGGTTTGCACGTTACGCCCAAACCACACCTAGCTACTTCAGACCAACCTATTTTAGATTTGCGTCGGGCGCAAGAGTCATTTTTCCCGCCGTCATAATAGCAACAGCGCCCGAGATCCGCCCACAAAGCTACTTGCGCTTTGCGTTTCATACTTTTGTTTCAGATCGTTAAAATAGGGCCCTTATATTGTCTTTGATAATCAACAAATCTAGCGTAAGGCAACGAGCATTTGGTCTTCAGAGTAAATTTTCTCTTTTGCCATCAAAATGTCTGTCTATCTATCTATAACATTTTACCTGCTTTTAAAACTAATTGCCAGTATGCCTATATGTAGGCTTGTGTGCTGTATGTATGTGTGTGTTGTCTGTAGCTGCTCTTAACGAATTGCCCCTTGTGGGATCAATAAAGTTGTTGAATTGAAATGAATATCTGGTGTCAGCCGACAGTTCCAGCGTTCACCACCAGTTCATCATGCATGCAGATGGTTTACCCCTCACCATCAACGCATGCTCGGCTCCCCAGACCGAGCACACAATAATCATGGCCATCTTCCACAGGCATTCTCACACTGCAACCGTTGCATGGAGGACCCTCCTGGCTCGCCACGATGACATCACCCAGGATACCCGGAAGTGGCTGAATACACGCTGGAAAATGTTTGTAGCAGTGGCTGCTAACTACTGCAGCGCTCTTGAAATCCCGCTTTTCCCAACCGACTAGCTCAGTTTGGATGGCGTAAAATGAGCTTTGTGTTGGGCGCGTTAGCAAGAGTTTATCGTGCAATAAGTCGTACGGTACCCCTCTCGGTCTTTACTCTTCAATACAAGTGAGGAAAGGCAGACCAGAAATCCCGAGGAGGGGCCTGGAGACCAGCTCTCTTCTCACCCAAGGTAAGTGGATGTAAGAATCTTCCTTTCCCTAAACTCGTAGCTTTGACCTGCTCACACATCTCCCGCTTTCACAGTGGCAATCAGTGAATCAGCGAACCCATGCACACCTGGGCCTTTAATGCCCCGGCACGGGCCAAATGGTGGCGTGTCAAAGCGATATTCACGTCAACTTCCCCCAGTGGGTCAGTCCCCTTACATATGGAATACGTTACTGTGCGGAAAGAGATAGTCCTGATACGATGGGGAACACAGTCCTTGTGTTGTCCTGCCTTGACCCCTCCAACCCCCCAACCTGCCCCGCACGCGCCTCACCTGGGTTATTCCTCTCCAGCAGGTACCAGCGGTAGAACGCTCGGCGTTTGGAGTCGCTCATCTCCAGGCCTTGCTGCAGCAACCACTGGGAAATGTAACTCTGGCTGATGCCTGCGTGCGGGGGGCAAGGCATGTTATCTTAACACATGAAAGACATTGATTGATTTGATGGTGCGCCAACAGCATCTGTACTGCTGAGATCGGCCGGGAGCCAGCTCTGGAGTCCGTCCCGTTAAGCTAATGAAGCCGCCCCAATAACAATACCTTTGATTAGGGACGCGTGATTTGGTGCATGCTGCTCCTAGAAAACCAGGATTAGCCAAGTAGAGTGACTCTACTTGAACTAGAAGTTCTATCTCTACCCAAAAAAAGCGTTGTTGGGTTGTTGATAGGGGCTTACTGTACTAAACATTGCTCCTTGTGTTATGACATGCTGTATGTTGTTCAATGTGGCATACGGTCATTAGGGTTATAATGATTTTCATTATCGGTCTCTTTTTTTATGAATTGATTAACCTTTAAGACCAAACAAAGGTCTAAAAATAGTTTTCCAGGAATCAAGATGGCCTCTTAAAAATGACTTGTCTTGTCCAAACACATTTTTCAATTTAAACTTATATAAAAACAGAGAAAAGGCAGCAAATTATCACATTCGAGAAAGCTAGAACCAGTGAACGTTTGGATGGCGAGGCACTTTTTTTTAGATTTAGATTACAGTTCCTATTTTGTATGATTCGGAATCGATTCACCAATTACAAAAAAAAAAAATATATATATATATATATTCTAGTACAATTCAATAACTTAATAGTAGGCAAAAGATAGGTGAAGTATTTTGTGAACACAGCATTTGCCATCAGCCAGCTGTTTCTACAGAAGCATATAGACACCCAGCAAGTGTTGGGGGTCAGTACATTACACTTTCATTTCGATATTTTCATACGGGCAGAAGATTGTAACCTATTTCCAGATTATCGCAGTCGACATTTTCAGTTAAGGTTGCATGCTCCCACACACACCTTTCTCTGCTTTTTATTCTGTTTGGTCAGACAGTGACCATCATCAACCAGTTAGCTTAGCAGCTTAGTTATGTTTAAATGGGAACTATGCAGCTTAATTTACCTTAACAGCTTCGGAGTCCTTGCCCCCCCCCCCTTTCCTCCTCAATAGTATTTAAAGCTACAGACACAGAAATGACACATACTAAGGAAAGTTCATTGTGGGACTGGCTCTAGTGGCTGTAATTCTGCACCAAGGCTGAATTTCAGATACAGTATTAGAGGACCACTAATGTCTATATAAAAGAGACTTCAGATACAGTATTAGGGGACCACTAAGGTCTATATAAAAGAGACTTCAGATACAGTATTAGGGGACCAGTAATGTCTATGTAAAAGAGACTTCAGATACAGTATTAGAGGACCACTAATGTCTATATAAAAGAGACTTCAGATACAGTATTAGGGGACCACTAAGGTTTATATAAAAGAGACTTCAGATACAGTATTAGGGGACCACTAAGGTCTATATAAAGAGACTTCAGATACAGTATTAGGGGACCACTAAGGTCTATATAAAAGAGACTTCAGATACAGTATTAGGGGACCACTAAGGTCTATATAAAGAGACTTCAGATACAGTATTAGGGGACCACTAAGGTCTATATAAAAGAGACTTCAGATACAGTATTAGGGGACCACTAAGGTCTATATAAAAGAGACTTCAGATACAGTATTAGGGGACCACTAAGGTCTATATAAAAGAGACTTCAGATACAGTATTAGGGGACCACTAAGGTCTATATAAAGAGACTTCAGATACAGTATTAGGGGACCACTAAGGTCTATATAAAAGAGACTTCAGATACAGTATTAGGGGAACACTAAGGTCTATATAAAAGAGACTTCAGATACAGTATTAGGGGTCCACTGAGGCCTATATAAATGCATCCAAAAAGCAGCATGTCATAGGACCTTTAATAACGTTCACAGAGAAAGCAAAGTACCTGTAACTTGGCCTACGATTGCCTGAGAGATCCTGCGATTGTTGAGGAAGGATTTGATCTCTTCTTTCACCAGGTTGCTGTCTCTCCTGTAAAAAGCAACACGGTGGCATTAGAACCATTCCACGGTGGTTAAAGCGCCAGCCTTTGCTCCGACTAACCATATTCACTGATGCTTCGCTTTTCTCGGCCGTCCCTAAACGCCTGACCTGAATTAACTCCGCTAAAAAGTCCAGAAGAAGAAGTCTGCGCCTCAGGAGGACAGCAGTTGTCATTATCTGATGTTATAATAGTCTCTCTTTGTCTCTACCGGTCTTTTGGGCTCATCCTCACACGGCTCTCTGATAACACTACGCTCCACCGTAGGGCTGCTCCATTATGGAAAAAAATTAAAATAAATCATAATCACGATTATTTTGGTCAACACTGAAATCCCGATAATGTAACACGATTACTCATTGTCTTTTGGAAAGACGTTGCAATTACTATTATTAACTTAAAAAACAAACAAACTGGGAAACAGTGCAACATTAATCAACAGTGAAAACAATGTGAACTATTAGTACTTTTCCCATTGGAAATTTTTTTTTTTCTTCGTTCAGTACACAAGACAAAATAAGAGTTTACTTTGCTAAACGTGTGTGTGCGCAAAACAATCGTTTTTTCTCTCTCGATTCATCGTTTTTTGTGATCATCAGAGGTCCTGCACACTGCCTGCGTGGCGCGAGCGTGGCGCGAGCGTGGCGCGAGCGTGGCGCGAGCGTGGCGTTTCTGTTGCGTGGCGGCTGCGTGGTGTTTTCTGTGTCTTTGCACAGCAGAAACGGGTCTGACGCGACGCTGCTGCTGCTAGCCTCGTCTGGACACATGGATGTTTCCCATAAACATAAACACTGATATGATTACAGCACAGACAACGTCGGCCGTATTGACGGCAAAACAGGCTATAGAATATTTTGTTGTGTATTAACAGGTGCAATATTTGAAAATCAATAATTACTTATTATTTTAAATTACATTTACATCTGCATTTATGTCAAAACCTAGTGACTTTCAAACATTAAAATGTCATTTATTAATATGTATTTGTGTCAAAATGACACATAAACATCTTTTCCTATTCTATTTTGCCTGGAAACGCTTCCAACAGTTTGCGTGTTGCGTGAAAAGTAAGGCTGAGCAATTTTATCGATTCTGCGATATAAATCAATGTTTTTCCCCCCAAGAAAGTATCGATTTTTATGCCGCGAGTATCGATACATAAGTCCCATTCAAATCCCCCGTGTTAACCCCCGTTCACGTTGCAGGAAGAGCGATTTGGTCAGCCAGCCGCTAGTGTCGCTGTAGAGCAGCCAACGTCAACTGGCGCCCGCTGCCAAAGCTTTTAGTCTGGCCCGCAGAATAATCAGGAATTCACAAAATGTAAAGAGGAAAAAATGCGTTCTGTTATTTATCATTTCAAGCATTTAGAGCAAAAACCCAGCCCCCTGTATTTACATCTCTATTCACATGCCGGGATTCTGTAGCCTACAGCAATACCCGAGCTCCCCACATAGGCCTAGGGCTGAGCCGAGATGTGTGCGTTAAAACACACACACCGCTGAGCCGAGATGTGTGTGTGTTAAAGGTTAAAACACGCAGCACCTGACTGGGAACGATACAGAGTTACCAACGGCCGCTGGGGCAGATGAACTCACGCTGGTCTCTTTTCTGTAAATAGGCTCCAATTAAACCTTCGTGAGTAGAAAGTCAATACTTATCAATGCACTCACCTGTGTAGACCGGCATAAACATGTAGAAAGCGATATTTCAATCTGCTCTGTCCACCGCGCTGTTTTACGCTAACACAGCTCTACTCTTCAAATAGCGAAATTTTTACAAACAAGCTAAAACAAAAGCTGTCGGTTTGTAGTCTAACTGTTTATCTTAGGTTGCCGGGAATCTGGAAATTTGGACAAATTCTTGTAAACCTCACTGCTGGCTGAACAAACCAAACTCCGCTAGAGCGGACAATCTGGAGCTACTTAATATGCACGTGAATGACGCGATGGTTATGTTAGAGTGATGATGATGATGATGATGGTTGTATTATTTTGCAACAACATCGTTTCATTGCAAATGACGCATACTTGACGAGTGCGTAGCCTTACCTGACAACAGCCTCTCTTTCTGCAAGCATTTTCCACCAATCAGGATGCTGCATACTACAATAATGTTTCCATAATCACAGACTTTAACCATCACTCCTCAGTTAACTGCCTCCTCGTCTGAGATCTATTTCTAGTTAAAGAGTTATCATTATGGAGTTTCCATGTTTTTTAGGGAGTTTGCTCACACAAATACATGTTAAAAAATTGTAGCATTAATTCAGTAAGAAAGTGAAAATTTCGAACAAGAATAGGCGTATTAGGTATAAATTCATTTTATTTTCTTTATTTGAAAGTCTGGCCGCCAGAGTGCTTAGAAAAATTCTGAAAAAAATGCAGTTGATCCCTGCTGTAGACTCTCTGTCCAGTCAAAGACATTTATTGTGTAATTGATGTTTTCAGTTCGATTAATCAGTTCCAAGTAAATGGAACACTCACAAGATGTCACCGAAATCACTCGGTCCCCTTTAAATCTTTCAGAAAATGATGTAAGTGTATCGAAATATATCGAATCGTATCGTTGGCTGAATATCGTGATATATATCGTATCGTGAGCTGAATATCATGTATCGTATCGTATGATTAGTGTATCGCTACAGCCCTAGTGAAAAGTAGGCGTTGGTTCTATTTCTAGCATGCATGCGTTTTTGGCGCGTCCCAGAGCCCTGTCTGAGATGGGTGTGTCACGCAGGCAGTGTGTAAGCTCTAACCTGTTAACATGGGAGCTGAAATAAAAACCGACATGCAACGCAGCTGACACGCTCACGCAGGCAGTGTGCAGGAGTCCTTGGGAGCCGAAATCGCTTTAAAAAAAAAAAAGAACAATTGCACAGCCCTCCTCCAGCGTCGTGCTTCGCCCGCGGCCGGCTCACCTCATGTACTCCTCCACCTTCTCTTCCAGGTCCCAGTCCTCCTCCCCCATCACGTCGTAGCTGAACGAGCGCTGGACGGCCACGCTGGGAGGGTAGAGGGGCGGAGGCGAGGCCTCGTAGCTGTTGCTGGGCGACAGGGCGGCGCCGTCCAGGCCGGAGGTCTGCGTGGTGGCGGAGGCCAGGGAGAGAGAGGAGGACGAGGACGAAGACGAGGACGGGGCCGGGGCGGCCGCGGCGGGGGTGTTGTTGGACGGGGCGGGCTGAGAGTCGCAGTGGGACGGGCGGTGGTCCGGGTCCAGCCTCTCCAGGGACTCCAGAGCGTGGAGGATCTGAGGTTTGGTCATGCCGCACAGACGCAAGCGCTGCAGGAGGTCGATCTGTTCGATGGTGTAGCGGGGCTCCGCCTCGCAGCACTCCATTCTGGCATCTGCAGACAAAACAGGGGTGTTCCCTACCGTAAGAAGGGTTAAAGGTCCCATGGCAAGAACATTTCACTTTATGAGGTTTTTTAACATTAATGTGAGTTCCCGCAGCCTGCCTGTGGTCCCCCAGTGGCTAGAAATGGTGATAGGTGTAAACCGAGCCCTGGGTATCCTGCTCTGCCTTTTGGGAAAAGCTCAGATGGGCCGATCTGGAATCTTCTCCTTATGAGGCAGGGCTCCACACTAACTTTTTGCCTTGGTTGCACTGGTGCGCCTTACTTTTTTTATTTAGGTGCACCAGCACAAAATTTAGGTGCACCCAAATTTTTCCTCGCATCGCTGTAATGCTGAATGGCGATACACGATATATAGCTCTGTATTTTTTTTACCAAGTGGGCTAAATGTTCAGTTTTAAGTCAAAGCCACTTTTCACAAGCTCTTTTATTAAAACAGATTGTGATTAAAATAAAATGCAAAGACAGGGTTTCCTTTACCAGTTTGAAAATATAAAGCTGCAACACATGTAAATGAAAGTTATCTAAAATAAATAGCCTAGGATAGATAGATATATATATATATATATATATATATATATATATATATATATCTCTGAGAAAGCTCCTTCATAAGCTTTCAACAACAACAACAGACTGATTAAAAGAGAAAGAGGATGCCCGGATAGCTCAGTTGGTAAATATAGAGGTTTGACTCCGACCCCCCCCCCCCCTCTCCCCTTTCATGTCTTCAGCTTTCCTATCAAAATAAAGGCCGAAATCTTTAGAGAAAAAAAAAAAAAAAAAACGACCGAAAGACCGAGGGAGTGCGATGGACTGAGCCCTGTGAGGTCATAAGGAGCAAGGTTACCTCCCCTTTCTCTGCTTTGCCCGCCCAGAGAATTCGGTCCACCCATGAGAGAGAGACATCATGACTTTCAAACGAGCAAAGTGGCAGTTGGTCAAGGCCACACCCCCATACTCTACCTTACCCCCCCTCTCTCCTCCTCAATAGCTACAGACACAGAAATGGCACATCCTAAGGAGAGCAAATTGTGGGACTGGCTCTAGTGGTTGTAATTCTGCACCAAGGCTGAATTTGGGGAAAGAGACTTCAGATACAGTATTAGGGGACCACTAAGGCCTATATAAAAGAGACTTCAGATACAGTATTAGGGGACCACTAAGGCCTATATAAAAGAGACTTCAGATACAGTATTAGGGGACCACTAAGGCCTATATAAAGAGACTTCAGATACAGTATTAGGGGACCACTAAGGTCTTAATAAAAGAGACTTCAGATACAGTATTAGGGGACCACTAAGGTCTATATAAAAGAGACTTCAGATACAGTATTAGGGGACCACTAAGGTCTATATAAAAGAGACTTCAGATACAGTATTAGGGGACCACTAAGTAAAAGAGACTTCAGATACAGTATTAGGGGACCACTAAGGTCTATATAAAAGAGACTTCAGATACAGTATTAGGGGACCACTAAGGTCTATATAAAAGAGACTTCAGATACAGTATTAGGGGACCACTAAGTAAAAGAGACTTCAGATACAGTATGGGGGGGACCACTAAGGTCTATATAAAGGGGACCACTAAGGGGACCTTTATAAAAGAGACTTCAGATACAGTATTAGGGGACCACTAAGGTCTTTATAAAAGAGACTTCTAGATAGGGGACCACTAAGGTCTATATAAAAGAGACTTCAGATACAGTATTAGGGGACCACTAAGGTCTATATAAAAGAGACTTCAGATACAGTATTAGGGGACCACTAAGGTCTATATAAAAGCATCCAAAGAGCAGCATGTCATGGGACCTTCAAGATTGATTTATGCTTCTGCGTTAAATCGACGCCGTGGCTACGTACGTAGGTATGTGGCGACACGAACCCTACACCGTAGCCTGACGTGCACCTCTTGAAAAATGTAACTGCAAGTTGCGGCTCCGCACGTCGCTCGGCCGTGGCTTGGTAGCGTTGCATTTCCTGGTTCTCCTTCTCCATAAACAACATGAAATCAAGGAGAGGGTGAACTTTTCCTGCTCCAGATTTCCCATCGTGGTCAGAAAGAACAGGGGAGACACTTTGTTTCTCGCACTATGACTCTAGAGTCGCTCCGAAGCTAATCCCCGCCACTCTCACACTCGCTCTACCACACACACCACACACTCCCCACACACACACACACCGGCCCTGCTGTTCTCTTAACGAGATCGATGCACAGGTTTAAACTTCAGGCCACGTACGTAGGCTACGGTGAAAGCTCTGCGTGGAGCCTCCGCAGGACCACGAAGCACCCTTTAGGCGCAGCACCCAAGCCGTTTTGGGGACTGCCTAAGCCAAATGAATGTAAGTAATAAAGCTGTAACAATTCCAAATGTTCCTGTTCAATCATTTTTTTTTTTTTTTTAAACAAATTATAAGTTTGGAATGAATTCCAGGATCCATCCATTGGTTATATAATCACAGTTATGTGAGACAGACAATGTAATAACAGGTACACAGCCTATGAAGTAAACCACGCCTCTTTATTATCATTAAAAACGTTTTTTCTAACTGGATCACTTGTCACTTTGCACTTTATTGAGGGTATTAGGGCTGAACGATTAATTAATTAATTAATTAATTGCGATTAGCTTGTCCTCTAAACCGCGATTAAATTGAATGCGAAATATTTGGATGAATGCTTGGTTTAACATTTGATTTACTTTCACATTTTTTTTATTCCTCTTATAACGTTACATTGACTATTTTTTCAAGAGATAAATGGAATAATGTCACATATCACAGATTGTTTAGAGAAATGTCCTATTTCCAGTGGATTTATTTTGTATTGCTTCATTTATCAGGATCGTAGATGGATGGATGGATCGATAGAGGTTATTGATGCTGTGCTTTGTACACTGGGAAATGTTGAAAGTCAGTGAATGTCAGTGACTAGTGAATACTGTTGGTCTTCTAGCCCACTGGTATTCGGGTCAGTTGAATGTCTTCTCGGCTTTGTTTATTCTGCTCTTTCCTGTAACCTTGTGTAAAAACCCCTGGCTAGAAAGAATCAGAAATCCTACAGCTGCCTGTGAGCTTAGAACTTTCTCCATTGCGCGGTAGATACAACTCATCTGAACCAGCCACTGAGTTGGACCTGAGAGAGAACTTTTTCTCCCACAAAAGGGCAGGGAGGTGTGCTCTCCCTGCCTCATGCTTTCCCAGTATGCACGTGGAAGTGAGAGGGAGGCCCCAGAACAGAGCCATACCACCAAATACAAATCGCAGATGAATTAATCCATTTTTGACAAAGTGGTCCTGACTGAACTACTAATAATTGGTATCTGCCTTTAAGAAACCAGTACCGGTCTATCCCTACTGTGTGTGAATATGAACCAAGTGTAGCCCTATGAATACACCTGCATACCTGGGTTGATATCTCACCAGATAAACAGCACCCCAAAACTACCCACAGCGTTACAGAGGCATACACCGCTATATTTATCTCTGCCTTTGATAGATCTTAAATTTAGACAATATGTCGCAAACTTTCTCACAAACCTGCAGACAAACTGATACACGATGAAAGGATTATTAATAGATGAAACCCCAAATAAAAACAGACATTCAAAGCTGAATTCAAACACGACACTTCCTTTGTAGACGAGCGTTTATCTCGAATACAACACTTTAACTGCATTATTTTAGTTAAGGCAATACCAAAGAACTTAAGATTTTTTTTATAGGTTTATAAAAAAAAATCAAGAATCTCGACTCATCAGTCTACATTCTGCGTGTAACGGCTACAAAAAAAAGCAGACTGCATTCTCCTCTGAAGAACCCTTGGGTCATTCAAAATGTTGGCACCCTTTCAAACACTTGGCACGGACACTTGGGGGCTAACCTTGCTCCATTTGTCCAGGTCGGAATTAAAGTCAGATCACCCTGGCATACATAACCTAGCAATCAGGTCCATTCGGCCTAGTCATAGCCACCCATCCATCTCTTCATGTCCTATAGTTGCCTGTCATGCTGTCACAGTGTGTGTGTAGGAAGCCTTGCCTTTAGCATCTCTGGTTACTGTACAGACTACAGTGTGAAGTTCACATTAAACTCAATAAGAAAATCTACCAATCTGAAATGACCTTGCATACTTGAAAAAGGTAAACACCTGGGGAAACATAACTTTATGTTATTTTTAAAATGACTTTTGCCCATCTGACGAAACACATAAACAAGTGTTAACAAGTAGAGCCAACAGGCTTTAAAAAAGTTGATCTTGCTAAATGGGATGTAATGTCGAATTGACGAGAAAGACTCGAAGATGTCTAAGACGTGTCAAGTCCAATACTGTACTGACAAAGTTGACTTGCCAGATACTAATATTTCGGTTTCAAACTGTGTGTTTACAGGACAGACTGGCACCTATCAGAGCTACAGGAAAGTATGCCCATGTCACCACACGCAGTGGTATTCTTGGTTCTATATATGCAAAAAAAAAAAAACTAAAAGATTCTGAACTGTGCAGCAAGCTGGCGTTGCGCTTGAAAAAGTGAGTTTAAACCGCGTCCCGTCACTGATTCTTACCTGGCGGAGGGGGTGACACGGACAGGCGCCCCGGGAGCGGCTCAGTGCGAGGGGTCGCAGCGGGGACACACCACTGCCGCATGGCTCCGCGGAGTTCAGCTCGGCTGGACCTCTACAGAGTCAGACAGGAGACTTGCTGCAATGTGTTGCGGTTAAGCTGCCCCCGTTAGCATGCTGGCAAACCTACAACAGCAAATGACTTGCTAGCAGGCTATATTGGCTAAGCTAACACCCTCAACTGTGGTTGGTTCCCTCGGTTCCCCCCTGAGCACCAGACTCCCATCGATATAGCTCCTTGCTACCTTGTTGTGTCAAGTTGACCAGTACAAGTCCAATAGAAAGCGGAAGTAATGCAATGTAACCTTCAGAATAAAAGCCAGTGTAGCATCCCTACAAACTGCCGTTTGTTGAAAATGGTATGGTTTTTCTCAAATAATAACCTCTTTTTGCATATATTTACGTTACTTAAATTCATGCATAAGCATTCACCTACAGTAGTGTCTGACTGAGAATGAAACCTGTCGACACTTCGCCCTTAATGGCACAGTGTTACAAGCCCCCTTATAGGCTGATAATACCACTCAGTGGTGGAAGAAGTATTCAGATCCTTTAGCCTACTTAAAGTAAAATACAACACTTTGAGTACAGTAAGTTACTTGCAGGATTGAATGAATGTTAAATCAATGTGAGCATCAAAACTAACTAAATTACTTTTCTCAGATCTAATGATTATATTATATTCCCAAATGGACTTCTTATTTAGCAAGTTTTATCTTTAAGCTTCTGGAGTGTTATTTATGTACTATCTGCTCTGGCTTTTCCAACATTTTAGACACAGATATGGTAATAATAGCAGTCCAAAATCCTGTAAAATTGCATTTACAGTCAGTTAATGAAGTATCGTTTCTTGAGGCAGGACCCCTGCCAAATAAACACATGCACCTAAGTCTTCCTCAAACTGAGGGAAAACAATATGATAATGTAGGCTACTTTCTTACATTCCACCACTGTGCTTACTTATGTTTTAACCCTTTTATTTTAATTAAGTGAACTAACAGCTAGCAAATGGAGCCACCACACAGTAAACAATAGGGGTAAACTTGGCTAAAAGTAGCCTACTTTACTGTGTTTTATAAATAACATCGTTCAACTCATTGTTTAAGCTATTATGCAAAGTTACATGGCAAAATACATGTATAAAAGATTTGTGGATACACGTTTGTTTCACCACAATTGCAATGTATTTGCATTAAAGTGTTACTGATTACTCTTCCGTAGCTTTGGTTTCTGAAGAATCGGTGTACAAATTGGGCTTTTATTTTGAAGGACAAAGGAAACATTACTTGTTGACTCTGGCCAACTTGACACTTCAGTCGGTCTTTTCTCGGCTAACTTAACTTATCTAAAACTTGCACTTCGGAAGTTAGCTAACGTTACATCGACAATATTTAACATGAGCGGCTCTGTACGAAGCCTTTACGGTTAAACGCGGCCGCATGCAAACATTCGGTGTGTTAGGTCGATGGGGCTAGGATGGCTGGGACACATCCAGTTGCTAACGAGTTAGCTAGCTCGCTAGCTAACGTTAGCTAAGTTAGCTGATAGCTAGCGAAGGGTTGTCCCACCGCGGAGCACCCATGGATGTGAGAGCGCCTCTCTCTTACCTCCCGTTGCTGTGGAGAGATTAGCGGCAGCTGGCTAGACGAAGAGGGAAGAGGGTGAAAACTGTAGAGAAAGTGGCGGTCCACCCGACCCCACTAAAGAAAGTAACTCGTATGTCCGGCGCTGACGGTGAATTACCGAGCAGAGGGTAAACGGTGCAGGGTCATATTGTCTTTCAGCTATGCAGTGGGGAAATACTGTATGCAAATGTGGGGAGTCTGTCTCAATTTATGACCCCTCACCCGATACCACTGTCAAGCTAGCAAGAACCATAATTATGATTTCCGGTTATACTGTACATAGAAATACCATCGCTACACTTAAGTACCACAATGTTCCAAAATAAAAGTAAAGGTTATATTTTAGCATAAGTATTGGGAAATTAAAATACCAACAATGCTCATACATGTATCAAGTTTATAAAGCATATATAGCGACACTCTATTTCCAACAGTTAAGTAGGTTACTTTATCTTTTATATATATATATATATATATATATATATATATATATATATATATATATGTATGTGTATATATATATATATGTATGTATATATATATATATATATATATATATATATATATATATATATATATATATATATATATATATATATATATATATATATATCCCATCCACCAATTATATTGGTTCAATGGACCTTTTTCATGCCAGACATGTTGACATGTCATAGTAGGAAAAGCACAGGTCTATTCAAAACCATTAAAGGTCCCATGGCATGAAAAATTCACTTTATGAGGTTAACATTAATATGCGTTCCCCCAGCCTGCCTATGGTCCCCCAGTGGCTAGAAATGGTGATAGGTGTAAACCGAGCCCTGGGTATCCTGCTCTGCCTTTGAGAAAATGAAAGCTCAGATGGGCCGATTGGAATCTTCTCCTTATGAGGTCATAAGGAGCAAGGTTACCTCCCCTTTCTCTGCTTTGCCCGCCCAGAGAATTTGGCCCACCCATGAGAGAGAGACATCATGGCTTTCAAACGAGCAAAGTGCCCCCCTCTCCTCCTCAATAGCTACAGAAACAGAAATGGCACATCCTATGGAAAACTCATTGTGGGACTGGCTCTAGTGGCTGTAATTCTGCACCAAGGCTGAATTTCGGGAAAGAGACTTCAGATACAGTATTAGGGAACCACTAAGGTCTATATAAAAGAGACTTCAGATACAGTATTAGGGGACCACTAAGGTCTATATAAAAGAGACTTCAGATACAGTATTAGGGAACCACTAAGGTCTATATAAAAGAGACTTCAGATACAGTATTAGGGGACCACTAAGGTCTATATAAAAGAGACTTCAGATACAGTATCAGGGGACCACTAAGGTCTATATAAAAGAGACTTCAGATACAGTATCAGGGGACCACTAAGGTCTATATAAAAGAGACTTCAGATACAGTATTAGGGGACCACTAAGGTCTATATAAAAGAGACTTCAGATACAGTATTAGGGGACCACTAAGGTCTATATAAAAGAGACTTCAGATACAGTATTAGGGGACCACTAAGGTCTATATAAAAGCACCCAAAGAGCACCATGTCATGGGACCATTAATGATGGCTGCATTCCACTTAGGAGAGGCCCTGGTATTGTGCATGCTGACTCACTGAAATAGCTTACTGGGAAACTTGATGGAACTGAGCCATCGTTAAGGTTATCAACTTCAGCTGTGCTTTTCCTACTGTGAAAAGTGAAAATGTCTGCTGTGAAAAAGATCCATAGGTTTCGGGCCCAATGCTGCTGGGGCTTGAACCCAGTTATCACCTGTGGTTGGTGGGGGTTGTTCCCCCTGCACCATTTGGGTGGTTTTCAAGGTAAAATGACTTGATTTTGATCTGGAACCTTAAAGCCTTGTGTTGTCTTCCCGTTGACCGTGAACTCGACTTCCCAGTCAAAATTGATCAAAACACTTTTTATTTCGTTTGTTTTCTGTACTTTTGACGCTTTTAAAAAAAAAAAAAAAACTATTTTGTTCCTTTTTTCGATGCTTTTTCTTCAGTACCACCAGTAGGCTATATGCACCACTAAAACCAACATGTTACCACTAGTTTTACACTTCTTTTTTGCAATTCATGGTCAACAAACCTCATTTGTATGGAATTATACCTAATTTTTGAGTTAAAAAAGCAGAAATTATTAATTATTTTTGACTAATAGCTAAGATCCGAGGATGTTAAGTGGATCACAGACTGGTATATCTGTCAAAGCTGAGTCAGGATACTGTTTCGAATGCTGTAAAAATTGAATAAAAAATACACAATTCATTCAAATGTAAGAAGTGATCCGATCCTTCGTCTAGGGAATTCGGGAATTCTTTTTTTGAAAAATAAACCATTAAATGTCACTCTCTGGAGAGTTTTGTGCAAAGAAATGGAGAAATCGAGTCTTACATGATATGTGCAAAACTTTTTTGCTGTCTTTTTTTTCCTAAACGTAACTAGTCGTTTTGGTGCCTAAACTCACGTGTCATCGCCACACGGTGCCCGCTTTTTGGCGGCTCGACTGTAACGTCCTCTGACACGGAGATCTGTAGCCTGCGTCACGTGACCAGCCGGTGCTCGCCTACTTTAGCGGGATATCATACGAGCTGTTGTGCGTACATTTGTGTACGATACCGTACAACCCCGTTCATGAGAATGCACTGAGATGGTGGACCATCCCGCGGACAGTCTCCTCAATGCTGGACAATATTTAAAGAATTTCATCACGGAGAACCAGCACTCTGAGGGTGAAAAATTTTCTTTGCCCCATCTGGAAACATAATAGTTAAACCATTTTATGAATCAGTATATAATATATGCTATGGCTGTCCCAGCTGTGTCGACTGTATTGTGTAAAGCCAATCGAAAGTCAGTTACCTGCTACGGCTAGGCCAATTCCTGGCTGTAGCTTAAATTTAACATAATAGATATGGCAGCGGTATTGTTGTTTTTATCCAACTTTCAACAAGAAAGCATTTCCCCAAAATTACCTAAAAAAAAAACTACCTCTTTAAACATCTTTTTTTTAACTGAGAGGAACTTGTGGTACCATTAACAGCATTGGGCTCATGTGTGAATCAATCTCCCTGCCTCTCTCTGTCTCTCTCCTTCCTGTTAGTCAAGGTGTTTGCTATCACCAGTTCCACTGCAGCGACTGCAGCACAGGAATGAGTCTATGTTTGCTTTGTTCAATATTCCTCCCTCCCCTTCAGCCTGTGCCAAGAAGGCAGTAGTAATAAGTGCCATACTAAAGTTAGTGCCTGACGTTTTCAGTTCAGTCCGTGTCCAAGCCATCTGTATTGGCTCAGCACAGTGTTTGCCACATTTCGGCGTATTTGGTGCTTCTTTTTCTTCAAGGTGGTCCAACCTAAGCATGAACTGGGCCTTCCTTGAAGGCCTCCTTAGCGGGGTGAACAAATATTCCACGGCGTTCGGTCGCATCTGGCTCGCCATCGTCTTCATCTTCAGGCTCTTGGTCTTCCTGGTGGCCTGCGAGAAGGTCTGGGGCGACGAGCAAAAGGACTTTGATTGCAACACGCGGCAGCCCGGTTGTCACAATGTCTGCTACGACCACTACTACCCCGTCTCCTACACCCGACTCTGGGCTCTCCAGCTGATCTTTGTCACCTGCCCGTCCTTTCTCGTGACGCTCCATGTGTCCTACCGAGAAGAACGTGAGCGCAAACACCGGCTGAAGTACGGAGAAAGCTGCACGCCTCTGTATGATGACACAGGGAAGAAGCGAGGGGGTCTGTGGTGGACCTACTTCCTTAGCCTGCTGTTCAAGATAACGGTGGATGGCGTGTTTGTCTTCCTGCTCTTCTACATCTACGAGGCCACGTTCTTCCCACCGTTGGTGAAATGCAGCATAGAGCCGTGTCCCAATGTGGTGGACTGCTACATCGCCAGGTAAGGGTACCTCTGAGGTTCTTAATCAATGGTCAGCAAACTTGGGCCACCATTGGCACGCAGTAGCTCAACAAATGACACACTAGCATTATGTGTGGGAGCATAATCCCAAATTACCTATTTCACAACATTGGCAGGAGCACATTTACGGTAGTTTGATTGACGTTTTCCCCATCCGCGTTCCGCAAAAAATGAAATAAAATAAAAATAGCACTGCCTGATCAGGCTCGGTGGATGACGGCAGGCTTAATGCTGATATGGCACACCAATTAACAAGAACATTTTAAAACGGCACGGTTGCCAACCCCTGTTCTAAATAGGTAAAGATCCTGAAATCTCAATGGCTGAACTTGACCTCTGACCTCCACTTTAAAAGCCAAGTTTTCTAAAGGAATCAATAAATATTCATCTTACTCTTTCTGTCTCGTCCCTTTGTGTTCCTCAGGCCCACAGAGAAGAAGATTTTCACAGTTTTCATGGTGGTGACCAGCTTCGTGTGCATCTTCCTCACTCTTTGCGAGGTCTTCTACCTGTGTGGGAAGAGGTTCTGGGAGTGCAGCGGAAGAGGAACTCGCTCAGTGAGGGACAACTCCTTCATGATGACCAGAACTCCTCTGACTGGGAAGCAGAACTCAACGTTCAAAGAGCCGGTTCCGGAGAAGGCCAACATGGTCGACAACGGCAGTTCAGGATCTGGGAAAGCGAGTTCAGCCCCAGCGTACAGCATAGCAATCTCCTGAGAGACATACATCATGTTTATTAGTTTGACTTGGAAGAATAGTATCTTTTGTACTGTTGGACACATTTATCGGTAAAATGTTAGTGGTTTCAAAGGAAATGTTGTTTACAAAGTTCATGTCTTCATTTTCTTTTTTTACATCAAATGAAGATACAATGTTTTGTCCCATTAATATCTCTTGGCTTTTTAAAGGCTTGTGATCTAAAATAACTGACATACACTCAAGGTGACTGTAGTATTTATGTGATAATTTCATAACATGAGATTTTTTTGTTATCTGTATGGCCACAAAATTAAAATGCTTTACTTATTCTTATACACGAAAGCCGCAGTGTGTGTACTTTAACACAAACAGACATTTTAGACACGTATTAAACTGATTACCTCAGTATCATTCAGGTAATTTTTTGGAACGAGAGCTCTTTTAATCGGACCTCTTGAATGAACCTACCACATGCAGGGCAGATACAAATGGGTGCAGTATTATAAAGTACATTCAACCAATAGAGATCTAGATGGTGGATTACAACAATGTACAAAATGATCTACACATGATAAGTGATGGGAGTAACATTATTGACAAAAGTTGTGAAAATCACCACTCCTACAAGTCCCACTTCGATAATAATTAATCACATCCTGCATTCCATCAGAGCAGCGGACCGAGATTTGATTTCTAAAGGACGGTATCATAAAACTGAGAGAGCGACTTGCCCATTCTTACCTAAGAAAATAAAACAAGCAAACGCTTGTTATACTGTATCTGATTTTGCTCCTTATCTCCGGTGTATTTGGGTGCCCATGGTTCCAGAGCACTTGCACAAACAAATGTTAGGTGGTGGCCATGTTTAATACTGATTAATCATAGCCACAAAGGGGCATATATCTTAATCACGGTTCCCGAATGGGGCTGATATCAAGTCACTATAGCTACAGTAGGTGTACAAGGTGTACTTGTTATTCATTATACTGTATTGCCTTTATTCATTTGTCACACTGCAACCAAATTCCTTGTTCGGTCAAACCACTGTGTCTGTTAATGTTTGCTTGAGCCATTTTTCCTGTATTTACAAAGGATATACCGTAACAATACAACTGCCATAGTTGTTAACACTTACTGTTCTCAAAGCTCTTGGGTTAGCTGAATGTCAGTTCTAAGATAGAACGATGCTGACAGGGAGTAGTAGGAGGTTTAAATGTTAATTTTGGGTGGATGCCAAACGTGGCCCCACCTCTAGATTATGGCCAAGAGTTGATTCACGTGATCATTATCATAGACCTACTGTAGGAGAGAGGTTGGCATTCCCATAGTCTATTTCCAAGACAGGGGACACGATGGACTGAGCGGAAGAGTTTTCTTATGGTAAGCTAAGACATTTTTAGTCATGATTGTATATTTTGGGACAGTCATATTATGTTTGAAAGACTCTCTGCAAAGCTAAGAACTTTACATTTGAGGGCAGAACTGGACTTCTGGCATTAAGAGGCAGGATGGAAGAACATTATACAAACTCTACCTTCTGTCTTAACTTTCCTAAAAGTGTAAAAGGCTGAAGCCGGGGGTTTTATGTGTTGAATAAGTGTGCCAGCAAATTATTAAAGGCATCTTTCTTCAAAGTGCCAAATTTTGGAAGCAAGTGAAAATGCTTTCAACTGTGAGATGTAGGAGAGGGGATTGACGCTTCGTAGCTGTCAAAGAAATGGTTTGATCGCCAAAGAGAACGACGATCTAAAATACGCAGTGAAATATTCGGAACAGATTACAGAATATTTATCTCAATCAAGGCTGATTATATATATATATATATATATATATATATATATATATATATATATATAGTATTTTAAAACCTTGTATTTCTCCGGAAAACTGCCTAACTCTGTCTTTGTTTCTTTGTTGTGTTTTAGCTCTCAAGTCTTTAAAATTTACCTCCTGCAACGTTTAAAGACCGACTTCCAAAGAGTCACGGGCCAACGCTGAACTCATGGATTGGAAATTTCTCCAGGGTCTTCTTAGTGGAGTCAACAAGTACTCCACTGCGTTCGGGCGTATCTGGCTATCCGTGGTCTTTGTCTTCCGGGTGTTGGTCTTCGTGGTTGCTGCCGAGCGTGTCTGGAGTGACGACCAGGGACACTTTGACTGCAACACCCGCCAGCCGGGTTGCACCAACATCTGCTACGACTACTTCTTCCCCATCTCCCACATCCGCCTCTGGGCTCTCCAGCTCATCTTCGTCACCTGCCCTTCCTTCATGGTGGTGCTGCACGTGGCCTACCGCGATGAGCGGGAACGCAAGTACCGAGTCAAGCACGGCGAGGACACTCGGCTGTACGACAACACGGGCCAAAAGCATGGCGGCCTGTGGTGGACTTACCTGATAAGCCTCTTCATCAAGACCGCCTTCGAGGTCACTTTTCTCTACCTGCTCCACTACATCTACGACAGCTTCAAGCTGCCCAGGAAGGTCCAATGTGATGTCAGTCCCTGTCCTAATCTGGTGGACTGCTACATATCCCGGCCCACCGAGAAGACCGTTTTCACTTACTTCATGGTGGGGGCGTCCGTCCTGTGTGTGGTGCTCAACATCTGTGAGATTTTCTACCTGATTGCTTTCCGGGTGGTGAACCTCAAACACAGAGGCAGCGCCCACGCCTCGTCTAGAAAGATGCCACCGCTCCACCCTGACATGGACTGTGATGGCTGTAAGCCATCTCATACATCATAGCTGGAAACCTAGTATAGGGAATCAGTATTTGTTCTTATTCCTCTAAATGACTTAGACAATAGGGTGGCAATTTTACCCATTGAGGGTATTTTCATAAAAAAAAGTAATTTTACATATACATTTCATTATGTAATATAAATATATTATATTTTTCCCCCACAAGTGTAATAAATATTTAAGCACCAGAAGAAAGCTGAATATTGTAGTGATGTTGGCTGCTGTACATCCAGGTAATCGATCATTATTCAATGGACTGAAGAATTGCTCATATTTGTGACCACTGTAATACAACTTGTGTCTTGTATTCCCTAAAAAAAGATTGCCAAAGCACTAAATAAAGTTGTTTTTTTTTTCAATAATAAAACCACAGCAAATACACGTTCATGGGTAAGATTTGCTTTCTCCTAATTTAATGGCGCCATTTCTCCACCTGGTGGCACTAAAGTCATACTACACTAACATGTGTAGTAGAATGTGCAGCCTTCAGAAAACATGACAATGATCCCTTCCCAGAGTTCAGTTGTTTTGGGGTTATGTATTATTTGTAGGTAATGCTAAGGCTATTCTGCATTCCTACAATATTCCTAAATAGTTTATGTTACTCTTTAGCAACTGTAATTAGAGAGAAAAGTACAGTTGTCTTTATTGTTTTTTTCCCCAGGCTTTGATCCAGGTGTTGACCCCGAACTAGCATAAGAGGTTTTAGCCTACTTAACGCACCACATTTAGTTAAAAAGAACATTTTAATGTAAAAAATAAAAACATTCCCCCAACATTTATGAATAAAGTCAGTTAACTGCAGCATGGCTTACACTAAAGTAGCCTGTACAGCATGTCCATAACTTTTCCTATCACTAAAAACAGGGAGGTGCTAACTAAGAGGTGCTTGTCTGTGAAGGTTGCCGACATTCGACAGACAACTGGTGTTGATTTCAAAATAAAAGCATGAAACGTATTCCTTCACAAGAAATAGCCCTAACCGTTGCACGTCTAATGCACGTCAGAGGCATTTTGGGACATGAAAACATATTTTGATAATGCATTTACAACTGATTATTACTCAAACATAATTTTAAACTTTTGTCATTTTCCTTCATTTTCTTTGCACTTCGCTCAGTAGGCCATTTTTTTCTGACTTTCATCTACATGCCTACAATTGCTTGAGGAAACGTAGTTACTGGGTTTATGGAACTCCACTCCAAAAAGCGACTCTGATAGTTTGACAAGTACTGTGTACAGCACAGTGTTTATCAAGTTTAATACGCTTTTAGTGATTACATTCCTAAATAAAACGAGATTTTATTTTGAAAAAGATGAGCAGCAGTGTCAGTCTGTCTGTCCGTCCGTCTGTCCGTCCGGCTGGTTGACAGGAGAGTGTAGTTTTTGGAGAGAAGGGGGGGGACACGCTGATAAACTCAAGGCACGGGACTCACCGTCAGTATAACCGAATGGTGGTGACCCAACAGAGATGGCCGGTTCAGGTAATACATAGTTATTTAAATGTGGAAACGACAGACATATTTGTTTGTTTCAAACTTTCGGAATGGTTTGGGTGTGGTAGTGGAGGTGTGACACACCAGCCTGGAGATGAACTGTGTGTCTTGTGAAGAGAGCTTTAAAATTGCATTGTCAATCCAATAGTGTTTTTTTTTTCTCTGTAGCTAAATCCCTTCAAAAGTTAAAATGGTTTCCTACCAGATTCAACAAGCCCTGTGTCAAAGTCCCAGTACTACTGATATTTTACATTAATTTAAATGTGATATTAAAACTGCAAATGGGAGTTAAGTACTGCACTTCTAGTCTATTTTCAAACCACATTCCTTGGAGGTGTGAATGCTGATGTGAAATGCAATGACACATCTGCTCTGCAAGTCTTTTGTATGAGTGAATGCAGGAATATGTGAGTTTGAATTCCCCAAATATTCAGCTGTGAGGATGGGAGCAGTGACCAGGTTTAAATGGGGATGTGTCCTATATCTATGTTGCATGAATCAACAAATATAGATGTGTAACTTAACTAACAGGTCTCAGTGTCCATATTAAGCCAAGGCACAAGTTTGTCTTCAGTTTTGAAATTCAGTTTTTTATTTTTATTTTTCTTGTCAGATGGCATTTGCTAGGTTTCTGTGTTAAGTCCAAGTTAGGTTTCGTGGACAAGCAGAGTGCTTTTCATGTGTTGAATATTACAAGGCTACACAATGAATCCATAGCCTGCAGGAATTGTTGATTCAGCATAATGTATCCTCTTCACTCCAGCTTGGATTTTTAGTTGCAATCAATTCATGTCAAATGTAGTTTGATTTTTTTTTTTTTTTTATTCCTTAGCGACTTGTTCGGGACAGTTCCAGTCTGAACCTGCCTGTACTGTAGGCTAGTTATGTGTTTAGCAGCTAATCATTAATACCAGTAACATCTCTGCTGTGGTTTTGAACCCGGCTCTCGTGTCTGTGATCAATACAACATGGGCAAACACGCATCACGTAACAATCACCTGAAAGTAGGCGTGGGCCGGTTACCGGTTTCAAGGTATACCGAAAATATACTGAAAAAGTGACTGTTTCAAAACCACTAAAATGATCCGCGGTACCGCTCCTGTATGAGCTGTTTCTTTTATTTTATTTTTATTATGAGTCTTAGAAATCCCTGTCCCTGCCAGTGTGGCAGTGTGTTTAAAAAAAAAAGACTTTTTTTTTAATATTTTCTTCAAGAGTGCCTTGGTTTTCATGCTGTTCTGATACCATTGGATGACCCCTGCAGCAAAGAGCTCCCTTGTTAGATTTTTTTCAACCACCACCAAAAAGAAGCCCTCCTTTTATCTCTGCCTTCCCACATAAAATACATTGTGTACCCAGACTAGGGATGCACCGAATTCAGATTTTTGAGGTTCGGCCGAATACCGAATCCACTGGTTAAGATTCTGCCGGGTCCACAGCAGTGTATTTTTCATTTCATTTTACGTTAACTGTAAAAAAAAAAAAAAAAAAAAAAAGAATAGGCAGCATTATGCCAGGAAGACAAGTGGGAAGAACTATTTTGACAATTACCATAGGCCTATGTTTACTCTATCTCAAGATCCAAGCCCACTGTTTGTTCGGTGTAGGGCTTTTTATTTTATTTCATTTTTATTTAACCTTTATTTATCCAGGTAAACTTCTCATTTACAAACATGACCTGGCCAAGAGGCTACAGAAATAAATGAAAACGTACTCTACAACTAAA
The DNA here is from genome assembly GCF_004354835.1 of Perca flavescens. Taxonomy (NCBI): domain Eukaryota; kingdom Metazoa; phylum Chordata; class Actinopteri; order Perciformes; family Percidae; genus Perca; species Perca flavescens. Next base: position 26,239,705 of record NC_041344.1, read on the forward strand.
CATATACATGTCATACACATAACACACAGAACAAGCAAATAAAAAAATAAAAGTAGATAGCAAAGAGAAAAAATAAAATGCTTAAGTATATGTATAAATATGATTCATGTTTATCAGCAGGAACAGGAATCGACTGTGTTGTTTTGAAGATTAAGCTTAAAGGTGGAAATTGGGAGACGTAAGTTTCAGAGTATTTTGTAGTGTGTTCCAATCATGTACTGCTGCAAAGCGGAAGGCATTGTGTCCAAAGGTAGTAGAAGGGCTAGCAAAGCTGGTAATGCTCGTCTGGTTAACACCAGTTTTAAGCATGGACTGGCCTTCCTTTGCCGTACCTGAAGTTGCTCGTATTCTTTCGGCTGTTTCATACGCAAATGTTGTAACATTGGCGATGTTGTGTATTGTTTAGGGTCCTCGCCACCACCAGACAATTCGGCGTTGCAAATTGAACATGTGGCTGGACTTGAATGGCCTTCTTTTGACTGAAAGTACTGCCAAACAACACTTTTTTTTTCTCTGCTCGTGAGTTCCATTTTCACTTTCTCACAGACTACTGCATTGTAATCAACGGCGGCGTCATTACGGCGGCCAGCGTAGCGTGCGTAGTGCAAGCGTAGGGTTCGGTGGAACAAAATTCTAAGGTTCGGCAGAAACCCGAACCCCGTCAAAAAGCCCAATATTCGGCCGAATCCAAAGCCGAATCCTGGATTCAGTGCATCCCTAACTCAGACATTTCAAAAATAATACATTTTTGAAGCTGTAATTGCAATACCGCAATATCGCGAAACCTTGATATTTTTGCTGAAGGTTATCATACCGTCGGAATCTCATACCGGCCCATGCCTCTACCTGAAAGCACTGCAACTCTCTGTTTTATATATATATATTCCACCTGCTTTTCTCCCTCCCTCCTTTCCCCGTCCTCAGGAGTGTGTTGTGCCAGCCTGGAGGAGCCCAAGAGCCTGATGAAGATGGGTCTGTGCATGGTCCTCGTCGGCCATGTTAACTTCCTGTTGGGAGCGCTGGTGCAGGGCGTGGTGCTCCGACACATCAACCTCAACAAGCAGGCGTTGGCCGTGGAGTACGCCATCTCCAACGTGGTCGCTCTCACCTCGGGCCTCGTAGTAAGATTCCTACTGATCGTGGTCTATATCCACGACGTTTGGTTTCTGGGATTTGTTCAGCTGCCGCCGGATGTCTTTCATTTCGGCCGGATGTCCGTCCCCTTCCTCTTCCTTTGTGTTGGCGTTCTAAACTCCGGTGGATTTCTGAGGACTATGGTTAACTGTCTCCTCAGATCTCTGCAGGGTAAATTCCAGACAGCTAGCTAGACTATCTGTCCAATCGGAGTTTTCCGTCGCACGACTAAAACAACCTTTGAACGTACACGCGTACAAATTACAGCGTTGCAGAGAAATCTTTTTTTATTTACCTTTTTCAGCTCCTACTACGTGAGCCCTGTCTCTGTGTGTAACTTGGACTTTTCCCTGCTTGTCTCTACGACTACAGCCAATCACCGGCATTATTAGATCTCGGCAAAAGCATGCCGAGGGCTTATTGGCTCGCTGATGAGATTTGCTCCTTAGGTATTGGAATTTGGTATTGAATGACAAGGCATTGAATTCGGGTATAAGGGAATTTTCCAACTGTTAACCAAACCATTGCATATACATCTCCATGCTCCATTAGTGCTGTGGTTGCACCCTGCCGACCACAAGCTACAAATGCATCTACAAATGTAACTAGAATTGATCGTGAAGTACTGCGGAAACATTCTCAGTACAAAAATCAATATTGCAACAAAAGGGGTTATTTGGACGTGGGCCTCACTGGATCCTCCTAGTCATTAGGGCTATTTGTTGACCAAGAACCGTTCGGGAATCCTCTTCTTTTTTGTTCATAGGAAGATCATTTAATTTATGACATGTCATTTCCCCTTTACAACTGCAGAAAATGGTTGTTTGAATCAGTCACAGATTTATTTTATAATCTCAAATTGATCATCAACACTGATGAGATTAGATTCAACTTTATTGTCATTGCACGTGTCACAAGTACAGAGCAACAACATTTAGTTTTAGCGTCTAACCAGAAGTGCTTGAGCCGTGTTTAAATAACATATTAACTCTATCTTGTCTTTTCCGTCGCCCCGGGCAACTTTTTGGTCGTCTTTTTCAACACTTTTGTCGTTTTTCCCGATGTTTTTGTCACTTTTATCCAATTTCTTTTTCTCTTTTTCTAACGTTTTTGTCACTTTTTTCAACGTTCTGTTATCAATTGGTTTTTTTTCTCCAAATCCCATATTTAATTGAACACCAAAATTCAATGAAAGTTGTGAACTGATCCGTTCTTTTACGATGGAACCATCCACGTTACTTTTTTGGACACTTTGGTTAAAGTGCTCATATTAGGCTTTTTGGCTTTTTCCCTATATTGTGTCATATATCTTTTTTGGGCGTTATAGGTTTACGAAGTGAAAAAGCCCAAAGTCCACCCCAAAGGGACTTAACATCTCCAACAGAAAACCCTGTTCACAAACAGCTCTACTGTAGTCCAGCCTTTACTTCAGAGACATTACATACTTCAACGTTCGTCACTTTGTAACACACGTTCTAATGCTCGCCTAGCTACTAGCGTGGCACGCCCTCATACTCTGCTTCTGACTGGCTAGTAGTCCTTACCTAGGCCTGCGCATGTGTGACTCCCAACAAAGATGGTACCAAAGTGCGATGTCTCACTCTGTAGCTAAAACAGAGAGCTCAACACACAGGGTGAAAACAGGATCAGCAGCAATGTGCAGTACAACAAAAAATATGGTGTTTTCTGAAAATTAAACCGTGTAAACCTATTCTGGTACAACCTCTAAATACAATTATGACCCTGAAAATTAGCATAATATGAGCACTTTAAAAGAAACACAAATTTCTGATATAGAAACATTTTTTTTAAATGGGTCAAATTTGACCCGAGGATAACAGGAGGGGTTAAATACCATGAATTAGATGTAGATGTTAGATGGAAAAACAACTTTCATAGCCGACAAGGGCACTTTAAAGAAGCAATTTGAAATGTGTGTTAGTGGCAGCACAGCTGTGGTGTTGAGATCTTTAGACTGTTGCTACCTTGAGCGTGTCTGAGAAAGTGAAATCTTCTCCTATTTCATGTAGTGGCCATGTGTATAGTTGCAAATGGAGCAATATGAATATTCTTTAAATGTGTCTTGTTTCTGCAGGGAATTCTTGTTGGCATTCTGGCTATTGTCCTGTCTAAAAACAAGAAGAGTCGAGGCCTGGTTAGTATCATTACTTTCATTTTCTCTCTTCTACTCTGTCCATCGATTCTTCCTACGTCGCCATGATCAGTATTTTCAAGGCACTCTCTGCCGACGATGTCACGATACCAAAAATCTAGTGGTCGGCACCGATACCACCAAAAGTACATGCTACTCGATACCAAATGAAGTCGATACCACGGTGTGTAAAAAAAAAACAACAACCCCAAAACAAACAATAACCCATTAAGCCTACGTTCACACTTGCCGTCTTTTCCACATAGCGCTCTAGGCTACTGTAGCAGTGGCTGTTGTTATAGCAACAAAAGATGCTCTCGGCTGCTTTTTGGAACCAAAAGGCTGTCATCTTATTTTTTTTTTTATTTTTTTTTTAAATACAAAAGTCCAAAAATCTACCAAGTGTGAACATAGCCTAACACCTTTTATTTAAACATTTGAAGGGAGGGGGGGTTTGGGACAGGCCATGTGTTTTTCTTTAGTTTCAACTTCTTTCTGTCTTTCTGTGGTACATGCGGTACTGTAGAAAAACGAGTAGCGTCACGTTTTCGGAATTTTTGTACCAGCTCTCGTGACATCCCTACTCTCTGCTAATTGTGATCTGTCTACCTCCATTTACACTTGCTTTCTCTTTATATTATATTATTTTATTATTCTATTATATTTTCCCGCTTTCTTAGCTTCGGTCTATCCTGCCAGGAGGATATTCAAAAACCCTCTTTGAGCTCCTGCATGTTGCCTCAGTTGTCTCAATCTGGCCCTGCAGAGCTGGAATAGTTTGTGTGTGGTTTTTTTTCTTCATTTTTTTTTTTCTTCCTCTCTCCTCTCCCTCAGGCCGTGCAGCACAGCTTCTCCTCGTGTTTACTTAATCAGCTGTTGGGCTGTTCCGACGGGACAGGTGGGGCAGCGGGCCAAACCTGCCGCTATAAACCACTCCCTGTTCCCTTTTGTCAGCGAGAGCAACCGTGAACTTGGCAAACTCCTGCTCCGTCTCGTTATCCTACTCACTCATCCAGGCGTCACGCTGCATGAATAACAAGTAATCCTAACACTCCCTTTTTTCACGTTTACACAGTCCTCATATCGTCCTTTATCACGCACGCTGGCTACTACTAGCTTCTAATCTCTCTCCTTTAATTCTTGTTCTTCTTATCGAGTTTCGACCCCACGACTCAGTCATCTTCACAAAGGGATTTTGAATGTCTCCAGACTTTCTGTACCTATGTCTCACCTTATTAAAAGATAGGTTCACTGTTTGTTTTTTGTTTTTTTTACACACCGTGTCATGTGTTATCGCTCATAGCTGATAGCTTTAGTTTCTAATGCTGCAGCTTCTTCCACTGTTCAAAGGAGGATTGACATTTTAGTTGGAATTTAGAAATGAACTTCCGTTAGGTTTGGGAGAAAACCAGACCCAAACAGAATCTATGTTTTTTTTTTGTATTTTATTTTTTACAGTTTTCAGCTGTGATCCAGAATGAAAATCTGTGGAATTTTTAGCAGACTTTTTTTGTCTTCTTGGGGTGGGGACAAGTCTAAACATTCTGAGTTGTATTTAAGTTTTGTTTTTTTATATGAAAATTCTGCTGACTGCAGCTTCCGCGTGGCCCTGGATGGAAGTAAAAGTAGACTGATCTTCATGTGTAAAATGGGTGGATTGCCCCTTTAAGCCTCCACTGGACTGTGTTAAAGCCCCTTGAGAAGCTGCAATAGAACACAGAGTTCATCCAAACTAAAGCTATTGGGTTTGTTGTGTGACACATGACTCGACACCTTTTAAAGTCTGGATTGAAAAGCAATGAACTTAAAGTGCCCATATTATGAAAAAAATAAATCACTTTTTTGGGGATTTGGGGTGTTATTGTGTGTCTTTGGTGCTTCCACACGCATCCAAACTTGGAAAAAAACCTCCATGCTGTTTTGAGAAAGATATGGGAGTCTGAATGGTCAAAATCGGCAGGGCCGAAACATTTGGTGTGTGCTAACCACTTTAGCTAATACCACACCAGCTAGCTGTTTCTCCAACTTCGGTACAAGGCAGGATTAGCCGGGAGACTTCTTCTAAACGAGGGCGCGCTTCCAACTTTGCGTGGAATACCTGAGAACGAGGTAGCTAACCGCTAGCAGCGCTAGCTTCTAGCTAGTAGTCCTTACCTAGCTACTGCGCATGTGCGACTCCCAACAAAGATGGACCAGAAGTGAGATGTCTCACTCTGTAGCTAAAACAGAGAGCTCAACACACAGGATGAAAAGAGGAGCTGCAGCAATGTGCTGTACAACAAAAATATGGTGTTTTTTGAAAATTAAACCACGTAAACCTATTCTGGTACAACCTCTAAATACAATTATGAACCTGAAAATGAGCATAAGATGGTCGCTTTAAGGCAAAATCAAAAACATGTTCCAAATGCATAACTTAAACGTTCATACTACTTCATCAATTCTCAATTAATTGATCTTTTTTTGCCTACATCTCCATATCTCATGTTGTTAATATTAACCCCTCTGAAGTCTAAGGGAATTTTTAAATATCTTTTTAACCTGATCCCCATGTGTTTCATATCAAATCATCCATCAAGTGGGGTCCAAATTTTTCCCAAAGCAACGAGTAAAGAGATAATTTGGCCCTAAAGCTGAAAAGTTGACGTTCGCTTTTTGAATTTTCTCAAATCTCTTGTGAACAAAAAAAAAAAAAACACACTTAGGGTGCTTGAAATTAATTTACAAAAGTCTTGGGTTCACAAAAGAAGTGTAACCTACTGTAATATATGAATACATAATAGTAAATAAATGTCTAAAATGACATTGTTTTGCGTGGGCTCTCAGGTGCGTCTTTTGTCCTCGAGGGTTAATATGGTTTATTCTCTGCAGTCCTTATATTAATAATAATATTCAACATGACTAAAGCAACTTTGTGCTAAAGCAATGGAAAATTTAGAGAATTTACATTTTCCATTTCAACGCCCCACTTTTCCCAACTGTATGAAAAAGGCTTGATCTCATGAGCCGTCAGCTTTTTGGATCCCTGATTGTCTCTTCTCCGTCTGTTCCTCCCCCAGACGTGGTCCCTCTTCTGCGTCAGCCTGGCTGCAGCCCTCATGGCGGCGGCCTCCGCCGTCGGACTCTCCGTGAACATGGTGTGGGCCGCCGTTCACGGCGAGCGTGATCTCCTGACTCACTGCCACTTCCCCGACGCCGCCGGCTACTCCAGCATTACCGAGGAGTGTCCTTTTGACCCCACACGCGTCTATGTGAGTGTACTGGCGTGTGCGTCAGCCCTGTGTGTGTGTGTGTGTGTGTGCGTGTGTGCGTGTGCGTGCACTGGTGGAATGTAATTAAGTACATTTACTCAAGTACTGTATAGGGCTGCACGATATGAGGTAAATCTGCAACACGCGACAATGTTGTTGAATATCGACATAACAATATTACTTGCGATAAATAAACCGATATTAAAGTGTACTCAGTTCTGCATTTCTGCTGCTTTCAGTATTCTGCAAAAAAAAGAAAGTGCTTGTTGTATTTAAAACACATGAAAGGAAATCATTATTTTACTGAACAAATTGAACATTGCATATAAAAGGCTCCACTTAAAAAAAGAATGACAAAGTGCAGTTTTCTAATCGTATTTTCTTTCATCTATTACAAAAATCTCGGAGTGTCTATATGTCGCAGCCTTTCGCGATGTGTTTGTCGCGCCAGTTGATAACGCGAAGACGATAAAAAAATAACTAAATATTGTGCAGCCCTATTACTTTCAGGTACTTCTACTTTACTTGAGTCTTTTTATGCCACAGAGAGAACTATTATACTTTTTACTCCCACTACATTCATCTGACAGCTTTAGTTACTTTACAAATTAAGATTTCTGCTCTCGACGTGTAGTTTATAAAATACGATGTTTTATCATAAATGAAACTAGCCAACAATATAACGGCCCACAAGTCCAGCTGAAATGATCAGACCATTTAGTTGATTGAACTGTTTGGATCGTTTCCAGTTTCTGAAATGTGAGGATTTGTTTTCTACATTGAGTACTTTTTGCTTTTAAGTAGAGCTGGGCGATATGGAGAAAATAGAATATTACTTTATTTTTGACCAAATACATCGATGCCGATATTGCGGCGATACTGTAGGGTTGACAATTGGTGCTTTCACCAAATATTTACACAATGAGAACGAAAACGGCTGGTAAGCCTGGCAAGTTCAGAGAACTATGTTACTTTACTGTAACGCAGCCTTTAAATCAGGGGTCTCAAACTCAATTTACCTGGGGGCCGCTGGAGGCAGAGTCTGGGTGAGGCTGGGCCGCATCAGGTTTTCCACAAGAAAAGCTTTGTTAAAAAAATTCCAACCTTCTCAAATCTCTTTATTATTTAAATTCTTTTATCCCGCCGCGTATACGCATCACTTTGATTTACTTTGTCAGAGAGAGAGACCTCATATTAACTCTAAGTGCCATTTACGTGTATGTATAACTATATATATATAGCCTATTCTAGGGGGGTCCGGGGGTATACCCCCCCGGGAAATAAAAAAAAAAAATAAACCGTTACATGGCAGTTTCTGGAGAGTTTTGTGCAAAGAAATGGAGAAATTGAGTCTTACATTATATGTGCAAAACTGCAAGGTTAAGAGCCTATACTTTGCATTGTTGTAGTATCAACAGGTATTAGGGCATTTAGCATTTACATTACTGTTAATCAGTCATCACTTGATTACACACTGTATTACCTTGTTCTGATATCAGAAGTGACCCATACAATGTGCCAAACATAATGTGCCGCATGAAGAGACGGACATGCAGCATGACAGTAGCAACAACTGAGAAGATTTGGGTCTGTGGTGACCAGGTCCACCTCACACAAACTTCTTCTCCCATTCTCTCTCTTTACTTGCACGCACGCACGCACGCACGCACGCACACCGAGTGGGGCTTTCCGATGCTCGGAGGTGAGCCGTGGCCGGCTCGGAGCCCTACCGCTGGCGGAGATGCGACAGCGAGGACCGGTTCTTGCTTGGTCAGCGACATGAACTCGTGACATATTTAGACTGCAAGCAGGCACATCCGAACAAACAAGCTTATGTGCCGGGGCCGAGCCCCGAAGCCCCGGCCCAATTTAACCCCTGGTTATATACATTTAATGTCCCGCTGGGCAGCAACTTGAAGTGAAGTGTTGTGAACGCATCGCGCTGGGACGAATGTCCGCGTGTGCCCAATAGAAACGAGGCAGCCATCCAGGCACGGAAGAAAACACTCCATGGCAACGCTGCTGTAACTTTCACTCATTGAGGAATGTTTCTCTGCTTGCATCAAGCCCGGCCGATGTCCCGCCCCCGAGAGCCATATACCCCACCGTGATTGGTGGGTTCGTTCAGCTCCGCACACAACACTGTAAAGTACCATACATATCACACTCGCGGGCCGCACTAACATTAAACTTTCATATTAAGGCGGGGGCCACAAACTATCGGGCCGCGATTTTGAGACCCCTGCTTTAAAACCATGTCATATCACAATATTACCATATCCAACCCTTACGATATTTAGCCTCATATCGGTGTCGGTATAATATTTATATACTGCCTTGCCCCTCCTTTTTTTGGGGGGCATTTTAGGACTTTATTTGTGGCAGGACAGCTTAGAAGGGGGATGACATGCAGCAAAGGGCCGCAGGTCGGAACCGAACCAGTTACAGTTATATGTATAGCATCTAAAAAAGAACTGATACAAGAACGTTGAAAAAAGTGACCAAAATATTGAAAAATGTGCGGAGAAAACCAAAAAAAGCACAGAAAAAAAATAAAAATCAACCAAAACATTGGGAAAAGCAACAATTGTATCAAAAAAAGACGACCAAAAAGTTTTTATTTCAAACGTTGACCTAGAATAAACAGAAAGTTGCGTGTTCAACACAAGGGTTAAGAGCGAGTACTGGATCTGGACACTTTTCCCGGTCCTGTTCCGGTGTGCTGCAGATGGACTGCCGGGCCGGCTCAGCCTCACCGCTGCAGCAGCACACGGCAACACTTTGGCATTTCAGCACGCCTAGTAGTCTACAATTTGTACGCTGGGTGACTTTTTGTGGATTTCTAAGCTGGATTTGTACTCTATGGGAGAAGTTAACGCCAGTCCCGCTGTAAATACATACATTCGGCTCAGTCTCGGATTTGAGCCGTTAATACCACAAACACAGCATTTTGTGTTGTGTTTTTCATTTTTTCATTCACTTTGTGACACATTTACATTAGTCCCTTTATGACCGGAGGGATTTTTACAGTTCCTAGAACATAACGTTACTAGAACCCTTTTTTTTCCCCTCCTGTTCCGATTGGACCAATTTGGGGATTATTAAGTTCCTCTGACTGCAGTTCCTGTAACTCTTTCAGCTCCTACTTTCAGGGCAGGAAACACAAACAGTACGTATTCTTCACTGTCTGTTGCAATCGGCCTGCTCTTCTGTCTTCTTCCATCATCTTAATTAGGATCATATTACGCCGGAGCCTTCATTTTCTGTTTTCCTCTGTTATTGTACTCCAGCCTAGTCTTTAAACGCCGCCGTTCAAACTCCGTTACGAGGATCCCGGCAAGAGGGACCCTTCCGATGGCCTCCTCCATGCTGGTTTGTTGTTGTATGTGGCGCTAAAGTCAAGTGACGGCGCTATTAAGACCGTAGCCGTGCTGGCGTCACTCCGTTACCCCTCCTACCAGTTCCTATGGCCACTTGGCCAGCGCGAATGCAAATGGCAAAACTGGTATTTGGGGTAGAGTAGTTAGGAGAACTGTTTAGAAGTGGACTGTTCCTATAACAACGTTCCTGTAACTACTTGGTCGGAAAGAGGCTCTTGCTACGTTTTGGTTTTTAAAGGGTAACTACAGTTTTTTTGTTTTTTTTTCAACCTGGACCCTATTTTCCTATGTTTTTTTGTGTGTAAGTGACTGATGGGAACAACAATCTTTGACATTGGTCTAGTATTAAGCTGTAACCGGCTGCCATGTAACCCTATGGGGCAAATGTGCATCTCTTATTTTGTCCTGTGTTCAGAATGTTTTTTTTTTTTTTTTATTAAGTTAAAGAATTGCAACATCTTTCCAAAAGACAATGAAGATTAAATTAATTCATGCCCAATCTAGTCCGTTTTCCCGAAAACGCGGGATTATTTGTCTTGTTTTGGTTGTGCTCACATTTGGTCGTACCTCCAAATAAAGTTTAAAAAAAGAAATAATAAACCAGATTTATCCTTTTTAAAAAAGTCCGTTCCAACTCCGAGTCGGTACAGAAGTAACTGTTGTGTTCTGCTGAGACTGCAGGACGGGCTGTTCACTAACAAGTTGCCTATTAGCAAGGGACCTCCAATATGGCCGCCGTAGGGCCCATTACATCACCTGAAAGTGTGTTTCGGGCTTCTGGTTCTGACATTCATAGCTGCTCAGAGGCACTAATGATGGCTGTGCAAGGTTTATTGTTTTGTGCTTCCTGCATATTTCATGATGAATTTCCAAAGAAAGCTCCAAACTTTTGAACCATAAACGTTCATTCTCTTTGAAGTCAGCCTGCCTAAAAAAAAAAAAAAAAAAAAAAAAAAAACCTGCAGCTCGTTTTCTTTGAATTCCCTCTGTACACTTTTACTTTGATAACATTCTGCTCCACATATTTAATTCACAATGCTGACTCTCCCGTGCAAACTCCCAGACTCTGCTTCTGTTTTTTTTTTTTTTTTTTTTATTTATTTATTTATTCCCACAGCCGTCTTAGAAAAACAAGCTTGTACGTATCGCATCATTTCCCACACCGTGTCCCCTGCCGCTCATGCCTCAAATTGGGTTCCATATGGTCCAGCTGGTGTTTGCCGCTAACTCCTCTCCTCCAACGCTCCCCAGAGTACCACGCTGATCCTTTGGGTGCCTCTGATCGTGACTTGTGTCACCCAGACGGTGTTTTCATCCCGGTGCTTGGCTGTCTGCGTCTCATTCCTGGGTCTACCTTGCTGCCCTACCAGGAAGAGAAGGAGGAGGGACTATGGCAGAGCGGTGAGATTTCCACTGGGACGTACAGTACAACACATTGAGCTGCTTTAACCCCCATATTGTCCTTGGGTCAAATTTGACCCGTTTTCAATGTTTTTTTTTTGTATATCAGAAATATAGGTTTCTTTCAACCAAATTGCCAAAAAATAACTGATGCATGGATGTACGTTGGATGTTACCCATACAACATTCTTCACAGATACAATTCATGATTACTTTCACTGAATTTTGGGTCTTTATTGTATTCTATAGCATTTACATTTTTTTTTTTTTTAATTGTTTAAAAACCGCATCCTGACTGAACTTTGACATGAATTCTGTGATTCAGTCAACATCCTCTTATCTTAACTATTAGTCAGAAGAATTCATAATATCTGCTTTTTTTAAAATTTGGTAATGTCATTTATATTAGGTTTATTGACCTTTTTTCTTTTCTTTTTTTCTTTTTTAAAAGCATTGATAAAAAGGGCCAACTAAAAGTTTTCAATTTTGACCTGAAAGGACAGCATTTCAACGACCGGAAGACAACACAAGGGTTAAAAAAAAGAATCCATTTAGATGGTGCGTGAGGTGTTTTCAATTTAAGGCTGTGCCATTATTCGAATTGTAATTGTGATTACGATTTCGGCTCCTAACGATCACAAAAACAATGTCATAGAGAAAAAAACTATTATTTTGTTTTTGCAAGTAAACTCCTATTTTGTCTTGTGTTCTGAATGAAAAAATAGATAAAAATAAACCTCTTCAAAAGGGAAAAGTATCAACGGGAAATATCACAGTTCAAGGTGTTTTCACTGTTGGATTTGTTGAACTGTTTTTGAAGCTCAGTAAATGCGGCGTCTTTCCAAAAGTCAATGAGTAATCGTGTTACATAATCGTCATTTCAATTTTAATTAGGATTTTTTTTTCTCCATAATCCAGCAGCCCCTATTTTTCAATTGAGCATTGTTTGTTTGAAATTGGATTTAAAAAATAAATACCTTTTCTGTTTGTGTAGATCAATGTGGTGAGGCCAATGGAGGAAGCCCCTCCCTCTCGCAACAATGACCCTCCAAGAAGCTACGCTGAACCTCCAACGTGTTACAATGACCCTCCATCCCGCTACAATGACCCTCCAAGAAGCTACGCTGAACCTCCAAAGTATTACAATGACCCTCCATCCCGCTACAATGACCCTCCAAGAAGCTACGCTGAACCTCCAACCCGCTGCACTGATCCTCCAAGAAGCTATCGCCAACCTCCAAGACGGAACACTGAACCTCCAAGACAGCATCACAGACCTCCTCCCCCTCCACAGCGTCTTCCCCATCAACATCGGAGCCTTCCTCCCTCGGAGAGGCGGCCTCTTCACCAGCCGCACAGAGAAAGGTCAGACGAAGAGAGGCTAAAAACGAGGGTTGGCAGCCAGCAAAGGCCACCGCAGCAGCACCAGCTGCTGGGGAGGGGTGCCCATGAAAGGTCCAGCTTCTGGATTTAGACATATATTTGACATGCAAGAGCTTCTTGAAGACCAAAATGCTGTGTGGATGTATACTGTAGCGCTAGCTACAATGCTTGGATTCAAATATCTTACTCCACAACCCTGTTGTCCTTTCAGTACTTCATAACTATGAACTTAGAGCTGGAGACGTTCATTACTCAATGCCGACGTATTCATTTTCTAAGGCCCAGGCTGTTTGCACAATGTGCAGTATCTCGGTTATGTGTCTGTATATCTGTACATCTGTATATCTGTACATATGAGGGTCAAAAAGCAATATGTAATGTCAGGATAGACAGATGAGGCAAATCCTTGACTCTACAAGGATTCATTCAGAGTTAATTAATAATAGTTGGACATTTTGGGAAATGTACTTTTGACGCTTTCTCGGCGAGAGTCAGATTAGAAGATTGATAGGACTATGTCTGTGCAGTAGGGGCATGCTTAGCTTAGCTTAGCATAAAGACTGAAAGCAGGGGGAAAACCACTAGCTTGGCTCCGTCCAATGTGAAAGAAACACCTAGCAAAAACTCTCACTACTCAACATGCTATATCTTGTAGTGAAAAAAAAAAAAAAAGTCAATTCATGGCCGGGAGCATATCGTTTTTTTTGCTTAGCTTAGCATAGCATATCATGAAACTGGAATCAGGGAGAGAAACGGCTAACCTGGCTCGGTCCAACGTTAAAAAAAAGAAATGCTTACTTGCACCACTAAAGCTCACCAATTAATATTTTCACGTTTGATTAATTTGTACACAAGCAGAAAATGTTTTTTAAAAACAAGGCCAGGCTAGCTGTTTTCCCCTGCTTTGTCTTTATGCTAAGCTAAGCTAATCAGCTCTCTTCACATTCGGCACACAGACACGCAAGTTGTATATTGATCTTCTCGTCTGACTCTCGATAAGAAGGCAAAAACGTGTATTACCTAAAATGTGCAACTGTTCTTTTAATGTTTGAGTTTAGACATATAACGGAGACCAGTACAGTAGAAATAGGACAAAAGATTCTCACAAGTGAAGAAATGCAGTGTGCAGAGTGTGTTGGTGTGGGTGTGCCTCCAAGCTTTTATCCGTTTTCGTTGCCTGTGTGAGTAATTGAGAATTGAGACAGTGTGTGCACGTTTTTTTCTGCTGTTAGGTATTTATTTTGACAAGTTAAGTCAACAAGTAAATAAAACTTTTTATTCAAAATGATGCATCTATCTTGTGTGTTTTACAGATGAATTCTGAAACCGAAAAGACATTTCAGTTTAACGTGTGGTTGATGGCAGCAGCTACAGTGATCTGACAGGAATGACTGGTTACACTCCCATGTAGACATCCTGACAGGCTGGTGCAAACACATTCACCCACTTCTTGTTAATAATAATAATAATAATAATAATAATAATAATAATAATAAGGACCTACGGTGTACCTCGACAGGCTGCCACATTCCAATGCATGACAGCAATTTCCAGCTGTCAGACCAGCAGTGGTGGCTTGCAACTAAATACATTTACTCAAGCACTGTACTAAGTACAAATGTTGAGGTACTTGTACTTTACTTGAGTCTTTTCATGCCACTTTCTACTTCTACTCCGCTACATTTCAGAGAGAAATATTGTACTTTTTTTACTCCGCTACATTCATCTGACAGCTTTAGTTACTAGTTACTTTATAATTAAGATTTTTGCACACAAAACACATGTGGTTTATAAAATACAATGTTTTAATATAAATGAAACTACCCAACAATATAACGGCCTTCACTTACAGCTGAAATGATCAGGTGATTAACCCTTGTGTGTTGTCTTTGGGTCAAATTTGACCCGTTTTCAAAATTCAGAAATCAGAAATACAGGTTTCTTTTTAACTACCTAATTGTGATTACCCAAAAAATAACATGGATAATCCCACACCTCGTGCTTCGCAAGTACAACAAAATATCGGATCTCCACTTTAATTTTTTTGCATTGAAAAAAAATGGACAGTATCCCAACTGAACGCAACGAATATGCGGAGGAGGTTTATTCCTCGACGCAGAAGGTCCAGGGTTCGAGTCCGACCTGTGACGGTTTTCCTGCGTGTCTCCCCCCTCTCTCTCAGCTTTCCTATCCAATAAAGGCAGAAATGCCCAAAATTTTAAATAAAGAAAAGAAGACAGATACCCTTCTGTGATTATCCTTCCTTTAATATTAGTCTAAATAATTCATAATTTCTGCTTTTGTAACTCAAGAATTAGGTATAACTTAACTTATAACAATCTATAAATGAGGTCTATTGACCATGAATTCCAAAAATAAGTGTAAAACTAGTGGTGATAAGTTGGTGTTAGTGGTGTTTATTCATGGTAGTGAAAAGAAGAACGTCAAAAAAGCGCAAAAAATGTTGAAAAAGGCGCCAAAAGTGGGGATTTTCAGTTTTCAACCAGCAAGTGCATGGCTGAATGGAAGACAACACAAGGGTTAAACACTTAGTTGATTGACAAAACTGTTCGGATCGTTTCCAGTTTCTAAAATGTGAGGATTTTTCTGCATTGAGTACTTTAAGTAGATTTCCCTGCTGATACTTGCATAAGTTTACTTAAGTAACATTTTCAATGCAGGACTTTTACTTGTAACAGAGTATTTTCACAGTGTATTAGTACTTTTACTTAAAGGAAAGGATGTAAATACTTCTTCCACCACTGCAGACCGGACATTAGCCTTGTCCTCGGTGAAATGCTCTGCTCCCTTAATGCAATCCTTACATATATCCCAAACCAACCAGAGAAGAAATGAGGCAACAGTCCACACGTGCAGCTTTGAAACACATTGGTATATTTTCGAATTTCCAGGTCCAACCGAACAAACGTGTTCATGCAACATAAGAAAAAAATAGGAAGGAAGAAAAGGGATGTTAGGATAGAAGGAAGGAAGAAAGAAAGCAGGGGTATTTATCCAACACAAGCTACCAGTTCATCAGAGGCAGTGAGAAATAGAAAAAGGGTTAACCGGTAGTAGATCAGGGAGTAGCAACTGGTGTTCCTCATGCTACCAGCAGAAGGCAGTGACACTATAGCATTCCCCAAAGCAGCGGCGCGGCTGTACAAATGTTTGGTATGAGTTGACCTAAGGTCAGAAATGTTTGGTATGAGTTGACTTAACCCTTGTGTTGTCCTCCGTCCGTTTCACCTGCTTATCTCCCCAGTTCTGCGTTAGGCCTACATCTTCTTAGCCAACTTCATTCCAACTTGTCACTAGTTTTACACTTCTTGTTGGAAATCATGGTCAACAAACCTCATTTATATGAAATTATACCCAATCTCTTTTTTTTTATTTTAACCATTCATGTTATATTTGGGTACTTTGGTTAAAAGAAACCCAAATTTATGATATAGAAACTTTAAAAACGGGTCACATTTGACCCGAGGACAACAGGAGGGTACAGGTCAGTCCTACTGTCATGTGGATACCGCTGCACCAGCACAGCTCTCATTGGTAGTTCACTTTGCCACTATAATTCCATTTGTGAGGTAGTGAAATGTTGGGCAAACACACACACACACACACACACACACACACACACACACACACACACACACACACACACACACTAGTTAAAAATCGGTTGTGTTTCAGTTTAGTCTGGTATGACAGAGGCTCTTCTCCGGCTAGCTAAAGATATGTATCTCACTCAGTTATTTTAACCTGATCCTAAAATATATCAATATGTATTTTGGGTAAAATAAGTAAATATGCAAGAAATTATAATGCACACTTGATAAGGAATATATGAGATACAAATTGTATTTTGTAAGAGAATTGGTAAGTAAAGTTAGTAGCAGTGGTGTAGTCTAATGTATTGTAGTGGGTATACTGTACTGTACAGTGTATATATACATATCATAGTGGAGGTTCCCTCTAGGGAAGTTTTGAGCATCGACGACTTCATTTCCTATATTCGGATAAACTTTTATGCCCCAATTTACGGTGGAAATACCTTTATTTAGCCTATGTGAAGAAGAAAAACACAGATGACAATTCTAAATATATCAAAAATATAATGGAAAGTATGTTGTTGTATGACATGTATGGCATTTTTTAGTGGGTATATGGAAATCCTGGAGCTTTCTTGATGGGTGCACTGCGTATACCTGCGTATCACGTAGATTACACCGCTGTCTGGTAGAGTTTTAAAAAAAAAAGGAAAGAAAAATTATGACAGAGAAAGTTTGTTAAATATTTAAAAATGTTTCATGGAGAAAGGGTGGGATTAAATAAGTTTGTAATACTTCCCACTTTTTGTTTCGGGAAAGTGTTTTGTTAAGATGTATCTGTGTTATCTATATAATTATTTTCTGAATGACTTGATTTTGGGTTTTCCTCTACTTTCTTGAAAAAGAACCTCACATGGCAGACAGAGAAATCGTTTTGTGCCAGGGTTTTATTTTATTATTTATATTACCTTAGAAAAATGTGTAAAGTGAAGCCTATTCAAACCTCCTTAAAGGTGCAGTAGGTAAGACTTATAAAACTAACTTTCTGTCATTTGCTGAATGTTAGAGTAGAACTACAAGCAGGTCATTAAAGAAAATAAATCCAGCTCCTCTGGCACCACCTACAGCCTGTAGTGTGATTTGCAAAAACCCACGTCTCCCTGTTCAGATGCACCAATCAGGGCCAGGGGGGGTTTCTAACTGTGTAAATCACTGCTCAGGCACACACATTCATTCTCCCTTCCGGGGGGAGGGGCTTAGGAGACCGTTTTGGGCTTTAGCAGAAAAGGGGGGGAGGGACTGAGAAGTTGTCGATGTTCAAATTCTTTGGCTAAGTCCTGGATCTTCCCAATCCTACCTACAGCACCTTTAATGGAGCTGCTAACTCACCTGAAATGATTGCGTTAGTCTGAATTTCAGTGTCTTTTCAAAAGGCTTTTGGAACATAATAATACAGCTATGTCATAAACACTGAACCACAACAAGTGAATCATGTGGGGCAGTTTAATACAATATGTTTTAATAAATGTAATCTGATAAGTGGTAACTACAGTTGTCAGGTAAATCTGGTGCAGTAAAAGGTACAATATTTCCATATATGTAGTGGAGTAGAAGTGTAAAGTAGCGTAAAAATGAAAAATACTCCACTAAAGTACCTCACTGATGTATTGAGTAAATGTACTTAGTTACATTCCACCACTTCTAAATACCAAAAACACTTACAAATACTTACACTTATGTACCATATCAGCCTATAAAAGTAAAGAACGTGAAGGTCCCTTCCTAAAAGAACGATGCATATGAGTATATGAGTATCTGCAATATGTAATTTGACTTTTTTTCCCCCCCTGGTCTGCCCAACGCTTAACTTCTTCACAAACAGACTTAGTCTTGTGTTTAACCTCCCAAACAGAAGATGGCAATAGTGATCTGACAATGGGGGCTTTACATGGAGTGGTGCTGGTGTTCCTGCAACCAGTGGCTACATGTTTTCACGTGCACGGTATTTCAGATGGAGGCTTTTGTTCTGAAGCACATTTTAGTCAATCAAGGCTCTTTGAAAACGCTAATAAACAGTTCTAGATTGAAAATATTGATGTGATGCCATGTCTCCACATGTTCCACTTCCTTGGCGCTCCAAACGTTAAAAAGGTGCTCTAAGCGACGTTGGGTGACGTCACTTCTTGTCGACGTTCGAAGTATTTTCAAACAAAACGGAGGCTAGCTCGCCCCTCCCTCCCTCCCTCCCTCCTCATCCCGTCCCCACGCTCTCCCTTCCTGTGCTTGCTGAAACAGTCATGACCCCCCCTCCCCCCAATTCCTTCTTGTCGGTTTCTGGCTGGAACGCTGGAAGACCGTTTGTTATGTTTGGTGGTGTAGGTTGGCGCGGTTTGTTTTTTGTTGGCGTTTGTGGAGCCGGGGCTGTCTATAGAGACCGCGTTTTTTTTTGTACAGTGTTCAGTTCAGGCGCCAGGCAGCTTGCGGATAGTGAGGGTTTGCTGTATGTGAGGAAAAATGTTGTAGCCTAAAAAAAACGTGTGACATCGCTTAGAGCACCTTTAAGTAAATCAAATAGAATCAATCAAGGGTTCCTATCAGTGCTGATATACTGTGGTATGGATCGAAGACGGGACATTTCCGGAATCATTACGTCACATCCCGCGTGACCAGGATGTCCCGCTGGATGCCCCTCGCTTTCCGCTCTCTGTGCGTTGTCGTTCTTAAACTCTGTCCGATTCACGAAACAACATCAAACTTGGAGCTAGCAAGCTACACGCTGAAAATGGCCAAGTTCTGAAGAGGATTTGGATGGTGCAACAAGGCATGCCTGCTTGGTTTTTTTTCAGGGAATGATTGTAAAGATGTACAAAGAATATGTTTTATACGGCATTTACTCTCTAACTGGGACGTTTTGCCGGGATTGCTGGATTGCTAATTAAAAGGTGTTTTAAGCCCTCAACGTCACCTTCCAGGCACTTGGATTAGGCAATGGTTAGGGTTAGGGGTAAGGTTAGGGTTAGGTGCCTTGAAGTCGACAGTTGCAGCGCTGCCTTCAAGTCGACGTTGGGGGCTTAAAACACCATTGAGCAATATTTAAACAGCTCACATTACTGTATTGTGTGAACAGTTGATTTAATATTGTATGCAGCGTTTTCTTTTGCGGGGTGCAAATGTTCCACCAAAACAAGTTCCTTCCCGAGCTTAGCTCCGCCCGAGACGATAGTGATGGGTTTAAAGAAATGCCAATAAACGGTCAGATTACTGCATATGTCTGGAAACCCCCGAAAACTCGAATCTGAAGAAGTATCTCCCGTTATACACGACACAACTGTTCATCTAACTGCTCTGTGAGCAGACCAATCCAGGAGGATACGAAAGCACTCAGCTACAGAGTGATGAACGAGCCCTTAGTGAGTTCTCTGTCTGTCAGGGGAAGGGGGGGGGCTGAGGGAGGGAATGGCTGAGGGGTCTGCAGAGCTACAAAATGATATGGCTGTGCGTTTACTGTTTTTCATAGGATCATACAGTATACAGTAATGACAGGTTACGGCTATCTTAAGTATACTTCTCGTCGTTGAAGAACTTCAAAATACTTACAAATTAAGAAAACAACACGTGATAATAATACATGATAATAATACTGCAAAAGTTAGCCTCGAGCACACAGTGCATATTCAAATATGCACACACACACACACACACACACACACACACACATTCAGAGCAAATGCGCAGCCATACTTTATAAACATGTGGCGGCTCAAACGATACGTGCTACTGGTGTCATTAATCAAACGCATCATGGGATCCCCTTACGGTATACCTCACCTTTTTTTATAATCTTACACTTTTAACAAATCCACAAATCCCAAAGAGATCAATCCTAACTCATTTCTCTCTCTCTCTCTCTCTCTCTCTCTCTCTCTCTCTCTCTGTAAACTGGAACACGGTCATCTTTAACAACATGTCAAAGTAAAAGCACAATAATAACAAAAAAATGAACAAATAAATATAACATGGAGGAGGGCAACAATATGTACAAATGAAAAATAACCAAAAAACACATTTGAAATTTCTGTATCAACAAAATGCCAGTAGATATCAATAAAAAGCTAATGGGATCTTAGGCCATTTTCTCAGCCAAAGATCATAAAGCAGTAATCCCCCCCCACCTTCCAAAAAAAAAAACACTCCCACCCATGCACCCCCACCCCGAGCACCCATTCAGACCAGACCAGGAAGCTACGCTACATAATACTGCCTTTCAATGCCAGAGTGTGCACCATACATGAAGACAGACTTCACCTGATGATATACATAGACGTACAATATATATATATATATATATATATATATATATATATATATATATGATGTACATGTGTATTGGAGGGCAATCCCCACCCTGCAGAAATCCACGCTTTGTCATAAGCAGCTCCCCCGTCCATCCACAGAGAGAGAGAGAGAGAGAAAGAGGGATATGCGGGGACATTAGCGGACGCCACTGTCGACTGATCGTTAAAATGTATGCATGTCCTTTCAGTTTTCCCAAATATATATAAAAAAAAATAAATGAAAGTGAGATGATAAGTGATGGCTTTTCTTATCCTCCATCCTCCTTCCCTCCTCCACCACCCTTGCACACAGCAACGAAAAGAAAAAGAGATGATGATAAGAGAAACGGGAACCATCATGCATTGATTTGAGTGACTGTTTCAATAGCAACAGAGAGGGTGAGGAGGGACGGGTCGCAGCAGGGGGGGGGGAGGGGGGGGGGGGCGTAGACACTTTTGGGGCTCAGAACTGGGAGGCCGAGCTGGGGTCGCACTGGAGTAGCCGGACGATGGACGGGTCGCTTTTGGCACCTTTGATAAACTCCTCCAGGGACAATTTACCTGCAGAGGTAAGAGAAAATAGAAAACAAAAGGGGCAATTATTTTTTGTCCAAGGGCAGAGGAAGGGGGGGGAGGGGGCATTTTTGTCACTATTTTGACCTTTTGACACTTTTTTTTGACCCTCTTTGACACTTTTTCCAATGTCGTTTTTTTTCCAACATTTTTGAATTCGTTTTTCAAATGTTCTGTATTTTAACTGAAAGTACACACATAATTTCATTAATTTCATTTATATTTTTTTTAATTATGGAACAAAGTCCGGGGAACGAGCTGCCAGAACTTTCTCCGTTATTTTACGGATTTTATTTCTTAGATTGTAGGTGGGCGACACACTCACTCACACTCCCACCGAGCACAAAGAGGCCAGCTGTTCAGCATTTTACACGGAAGTTAGACCCCCATCGATAGGTGTAAGACGTGTAAGACGTTCATTAAGAAAAAGAGCGTGGAGTGGGAGCAGTTGTTGGCAAGGAGCAGGTCGGCTGGACATTATCCACAGAGGAAGGGGGGGGGTAGGGGGGGGAAAGCAGTGGCGTGTGAGCACCTGGCTTTTGTACGGAGCAGGTTGATGAGGCGAGTGGAAGCAGCCGTGCCTCGTCTGCTGCCTGGAGAAGCCAGCCACGGGGTTATCTTACTGTTTTTGGTCTTTCATTTTATCATTAGCCCTAGTCGCACTGGATTAGTAGAGGGTCATCTGTGATCTTAATCCCATGCGAACCTGCATGTCTGTAATTTGTCAAGTGACAAAATATGATGTCACGGCTCTGTCAAAACTTTTATTTATAATTGCCAACGCAGCCAATAGACCTTTTTCACGGCAGACATGTTGACATGTCATAGTAGGAAAAGCCCACGTGTATTCAAAGCCATTAATGATGGCTGCATTCCACTTAGGAGAGGCCCTGGTATTGTGCATGCTGACTCACTGAAATAGCTTCCTGGGACACTTGATGGAACTGAGCCATCGTTAAGGTTATCAACTTCAGCTGTGTACATGAACTCTGTGTTTGGCCGAATATAACGGGGCATTCGCGGTGGAATTTTTACGTGTCAAATTTGGGACAGGGCCGATTTGCGCAGGCTTATCGTCACAGACGGTCCTCAGGTAATACTAGTCCCTTGTGAATAGGGCTTTTGTCTGCAAAATGAGTTCCATTTTCAGTTTCCCACTGTCCTTACTGGGAACTACACGTTATTTCATTTAGTAAGATAAAAAGAGAAATTGATTTCTTTCTGTTTGCATAGACAAACACACAGACTGAGTGTGCTGTTCCCATGGGAAACACTGAAATTAGCCACTTACTTGGAGAAGAGAGATGAGAAAAAGCCCTTTTGTTAGCGTAACCTTTTGGCTTGTAGATTCATATTCTTTTGCCATTCAGTGTACAAGCTATTAGAGTTTTTTCACAAAATGTCATGTGAAAGTATATAGAATAATATATAATGTTGTAACTGGGGACTTTTTTTATTTTATATATATATATATATATATATATATATATATATATATATATATATATGTTACTGGAGGGTTGTGTGCTATATTGTATTATGAGCCACTCCAAAAAATCTCTTGTTTTCAGTAAAATGAACACATTTCAAACAAGGCTGCACGATATGAGGAACATACTGTATCTAATTGTGATTATTTTTGACTGATATCGCAAATAATTGGCTTTCTTTTCTTTCTGTAGGATCTGATTTGTAGGCTGGGCCTCTGCAGCACCACAATACTTCATTCGGATCTGGATACTGCACTAGTCTATAGTGCGTTAAAGTTGCGATTAACTGTGCAGCCCTAATTTCAAAGATTATCTTTCAATGAACTCTCCCATTCATCCCCTCATTGTTCTACTCCCCTCTCCCCCTCCCTGTTGCCATTTCCTCCTCTCACCATCATTATTGAGGTCCATTTGTCTGAAGATCTTATCCGTCCTCTTCTCCGGCGTGGATTCATCCTCGGGCATCTTCATCACAGATGACACCATCTTGTAGATGGCCTGATAGATGGAGCCAGAGAAAGAAGAGAGAGAGAGAGAGAGAGAGAGAGAGAGAGAGAGAGACAGGGTTTAGAGGGGGAGATTAATTGAATTCAAGCCAGCAGGGAACCACTAAGGCCACTCAGCAGGAAGGAAACACAACTGAATATGAAAAATAAAGTCACTGTAGCTTTCAAGATGCGCATACACACACTTTTTAATTTTATTTTTTAAATGAACAACATTTGTATGTATTTTTAACACAACATGCACACGCTGAGGAAGGGCTATCAATTTCAGGATCCAGCACCCAGCACCCAGCCTTCAAAGCTTTAAGGGTCTACGTGAGTTGAGCGCGTCCTAGTCTCATATTGCCAGACCTTCCTCCACAGCGCTGCGGAGGATGGTCTGGCTAGTCGACACAGCACTCTGGGATGGGAGAGACACGTGCTCTGGTTTATTGGCATTTCTTTAAACCCTAACCCTAAGCACCGGGCGGAGCCACGGTGCCTCTGCAAAATAGCCTCGGGAAGGAACTGGTTTTGGCGGAACGTGTGCTCGTTTAAAAGTAGTTGTCAGATTGGACAGATAGTCTAGCTAGCTGTCTGGATTTACAGCTAGCTAGACTACGATGGAGGGGAATTAACCTCCCCCTCCATCACCCCGCACGTCATCACCACACCCCCACACAAAAATCAAGAAAAGATGACACAGTAACTACAATATTCAAGACAATACAAAAAAAATAATAAGAAAACAGACATTAAACAATAGACCAATTAAACATACTGTATGTATAAATGACAACACCATAAACCCATCAAACACGTCTCTCCCCAGCAAAATGCTTCCCAGGAGCCCTCCACAAACACACGCTCTAGAGCCCGACCGATATATCGATATTAGGCATTTTCCAAACTATTGGTATCGGCAAAATAACGTACGAAAGACCCTTCAACCACGTTCTGAGTGTTGGCGTTGAATAGTTTGTCCACCAGAGGGCGCTCTACAACGTCCCTGTTGGCAACATTCTTTGATTTTATTTGTTGTTATGTTTTTGTTCAAAGGACTTCAAGTTCCATATCTTAAGTTTGTATTTTTATAAATTTTATTTATCAGAAATTTAATATGTTTTAATGTTCCTCTGTTCTCTTACTGACAATGAAACAAACAAGTTTATTTTGAAACTGCATTATCATATTATTTTTAGTGAGGACTCACAAATGACTACAAGTAGCTAATGTTAGGGAAATCTGTTTGATTTGTTATGTGTTTCTGGATTTTTTTTTTTTATATATATCGGCCGTTATATTGGAATATTGCATTTTTAAATCACCAAATATTTGTATCGATATCGGCCTCAAAAATGCTTTATCAGTCGTGCTCTAATTTTTTTTTTTTTAAAGATGATCTTTTTGGGCTTTTTTCGCCTTTAATTGACAGGACAGCTAGGTGAGAAAGGGAACAGAGAGGGGGGGGAAGACATGCAGGTAATCGTCACAGATCGAACTCGAACCCTGGACCTCTGCGTCGAGGCATAAACCACCATGTATATGTGCGCCTGCTCTACCCACTGATCCAACCCGGCCACCGGTCGGGCTCCATTTCTAACGTCCACATGATTCACTGGCAGTTGGTACTTCTGATGCTAAGAGCGCCTTCCCTGGCCAGCTTATCCACAAATACCCACGCAAGCGTCCGTGCGGGGCTATAAAAACTACGCCATTCTAACACAGCGACACAGATGCCTGCCACATGCCAGCAGGGTAAGGGGATGACTTACAAGCAGAGCTTGCTGCATTGATCTGATTCTCCTTTATCTGTTGACCCATACGTGCGCCTCCCGTCCCCCTGGTAGCATTAAATTAACCTCTGCAAGTGAGCGCGGAGAAGCTCAGAGTATCAGCCGGCCTCAGATGGCGATCTACTATCAGCTTACGAGCCTATCAAATCTTCTCCATTGGGAGCACAGTGTGTAAAACTGACTCTAGATCAGTGTCACAGCAGCACCCTTAGAAGGGAAGGTGGCTTGCACAAAATAAGCCCTCTGTGCTTTTCGGTAAGCCATACCAGCTGTAAAAGGAAATCTCTTTGACTGTAAAAGGAGAGTTCATATCTCTTCCTCCGACAAAAGTTGAATAGCGTATCTCGCAAAAAATCAAGAAACGTTATACTAAAACACAACGAGGCCCCCCCCCCTCTCTCCTCTTCAACAGCTACAGACACAGAAATGGCACATCCTAAAGAAAGCTCATTGTGGGACTGGCTCTAGTGGCTATAATTCTGCACCAAGGCTGAATTTTGGGAAAGAGTATTAGGGGACCACTAATGTCTATATAAAAGAGACTTCAGATACAGTATTAGGGGACCACTATGGTCTATATAGAAGAGACTTCAGATACAGTATTAGGGGACCACTAAGGTCTATATAAAAGAGACTTCAGATACAGTATTAGGGGACCACTAAGGCCTATATAAAAGAGACTTCAGATACAGTATTAGGGGACCACTATGGTCTATATAAAAGAGACTTCAGATACAGTATTAGGGGACCACTAAGGTCTATATAAAAGAGACTTCAGATACAGTATTAGGGGACCACTATGGTCTATATAAAAGAGACTTCAGATACAGTATTAGGGGACCACTAAGGCCTATACTTCAGAACAGTATTAGGGGACCACTAAGGTCTATATAAAAGAGACTTCAGATACAGTATTAGGGGACCACTAAGGTCTATATAAAAGAGACTTCAGATACAGTATTAGGGGACCACTAAGGTCTATATAAAAGAGACTTCAGATACAGTATTAGGGGACCACTAAGGTATATATAAAAGCATCCAAAAAGCAGCATGTCATGGGATCTTTAAACAACATTGGAGTGTTACTTCAACTGCCTCTGTTTTTGGGGAAAATATTTCTTTCTAAATTGCCAATTTTGACAGAATGATTTGATACATTATTTGAATTGTGGCATACATCTCCTTCTCCCTATGCCATATTCAATCAATTTCAAAAATCTACAAATTAGGGGAAAAAAGTGTCTACATTTTGTTGGATATCTCTTTTGATCCGGCGGTGTGTGGGGTGGGGATATGGTCTGTTATTGGATAATGTGTGGTTTAAAACAAATCTGACTTCCTCTAACAGGACAATCTCTCTCTCTCGCGTTGTATAATGACACAATGGGTCCCTCCTCTCTCGCCCAACGGTACGTAACCTCAATGGGTTTGAGGATAATCGCGGTATTCTGCACACTCAGGGATAAACTCTGCTAATCTATGATAACCCAGAAGCGCGCACACACACACACACACAGACACACTTACACACACAGTCTCTGTCCAGTATCTCGACATATGAGTCTACATACTGTACAGCGCTAATGTAGTACCGTACTTAACAGCTTTCATGCAAACTGTGGCCTGTGCCAATATTTTAGTCAGCACATTATTAATAAGTATGCGTTTTTTTTCTGAGCCTCTTTGCACATGTATTAACTCACATCACTAAAGTGAGCATTTAGCATAGATGCTCTCTGTCTATTCCTGTCGATGCAAACTTCTACAGTTTAGCATAGGATTGTTTCTGTTTACTAAAAGGAAAGCTAAATTTAGTGACAAAGAGATTATTTTGGGGTCTTCTGTCACCACACGTGTCCTGTTAAAAATCCCCACGTGACTAATATTCGGGATGGTATTTATTACTGTATTTATTGAGTTTTTGGTTTAAGAGTGTAACAACACATAAAATAGTCCTTATTTATTGATCTTAAAGGTGCACTGCCATACAAAACCGTTTTTACTGGCATTTTTTGAAATATGTTAGGTCCATATGTGTTTGTGTTATGTTGTGAATGTGAGCTCTAGCCACTGAAAAGAAATAAGCAGAGAAATCAGGCCAATTACAAAAGCTGGTCAGTCTGACATCATATTGCCTGAGCTCATTACTATTCATGAGCTCGCCCAGTTGGCTTGGGTAAAGGATTCTGACAGCCAGGCTCTCATTGGCTAGCTGTTAGCCAATCAGATTCAAACAGCTTAGCTTGTTGAATAATAATGAGAACTGGCACAAATCGAGGTGAGTCTTCCTGTAGGCTTTCTATACCATGCTAGAATGGCTTGAAACAAGGTAATCATGGCATTTTTTCCACACATTTTTTTTTACAGAGTCCATGGTAGAACTTGAGACATTACCACAAAGTAATGAAATACGTGTGGCAGGGCACCTTTTAGGGAAATTCTATTTGTCTTTGAAGGGGAACTACACTGTTTTACACATAAAGTTCAGTTTATGTTTAATGAGGAGTATGGCTCAGCATAGGGAAATTCCCTCTGACCCTGTTTGGTTTTATAATGCGTCTACGGTGATCGGATCACTAGCGGAAAGTGCTAAATACAAGTGTAAACAACCGCCAAGACGCATTCACTAAAACCGCTTGCCGATGTGGTCTGGGACGCATTTGACCACGTCTTCTGTTCTGTACATCAATGCGTCCTGATGTGTCCCCGACACGGACCTTACAGGAAAATACTTCATCAGTGCAGGACGTGGTGGTTGTTTTGGTGCAGACGCTCTATAAATGGTCCATTTTACGGCGAATCGGACGAAGAGTTGCCTGACGGCCAGTCATTTTGCCCTATAGAAGGAGATTTCTCCAGCTGTACCGACACAACCGCTAACACAAATGGCGAGAGCGTAGATGTGATCATTGTGCGGTAGTGACGTAGGCGGTGTCGGAAGTTGAACACAACTGGAGATGCATTACAGACACGGCTGTTAACAGCGATGTGTCTCGGCTGTCCACTTGGCGTTTTTGCATTTTAAAACAAAGTGTCAACAAGGCCGCTGTGACTCTGGAGGACTCTAAGGTCTGGGTAAATAAGGTAAGATAAGATTGACTTTACTGATCCCACACTGGGGAAATTCCCTTGTCACTGCAGCTCACAAAATTCAAACACAACAGAATAAGGACAATACATAGTAGATAGAAATAGAATAAAACAAATATACAAAACACACCTCTATTACAGTGTTAAGCATAAGTGACTACCCTTATGTTAAAGTTGACTAAAAAGAGGAGGAAAAAAATCATCTTTTGGAAATTGATCTTAATGCCTTAATTACAAAAATGGGAAAAAATCCAATCTTTAAGGACACCAATTTTCTTTGTGAATGAATAATGTATCGTAAATAAATAAATCTTCTTCCTTAAAATACAAGGGGCATAAGTAAGTACTTATGTTAAATTCCCATAGAGGCAGGCAGATTTTTATTTTTAAAGGCCAGTTATTTCATGGATCCAGGATACTATGCATCCTGATAACGTCCCCTATGCCTTTGGAATTAAAATAGCCCCACATCATCACATACCCTTCACCATACCTAGAGATTGGCATGGGGTACTTTCCATAAAATCATCTCTCACTGCAAATCAAACCAGCTATTAGGCTAACTGAAATAAAACCATGCCAATCTCTAGGTATGGTGAAGGCTCTTTTGGAAAGTACCCCATGCCAATCTCTTATGCCCCCTGTATTTTAAGGAAGAAGATTTATTTATTTACGATACACTATCCATTCACAAAGAAAGTTGGTGTCCTTAAAGTTTGGATTTTTCCTCATTTTTTAAATTAAGGCATTAAGATCAATTTCCAAAAGATGATTTTTTATTCCTCTTATTAGTCAACTTTAGCACTTTAGGGGGTATTAATTTATGCTTAGCACTGTATATACAGACAGGGACAAAGAGCTCGGCTTGGGCTTGGACACTATGTAAATATGTATGTATTAATGGCACCACTAGGTCTGTAACAATTATTAAATAATTGCCTTTTTTTTTACATAATCACGGTTTCTTTGTTTAACAATGAATTGCTACATTGGCTAAGGCCTTGAGTCGTATGACTGGTAGTTGTTGGTTTTGTTTAGATATGCCATATTGTAATTATATAAGTGATTATTGGTCGGACTGTTGAGCTAAAGCTTAACTAGCTGGTGGGTTTAATTTGTTTAAAAAAAATAAATCAATAAATATTTTTAAATGTGACTACTAGAGACTTATTGTTACAGCACCAACATTGCCCTACTGTTTAGAAGTCACACATGTGACAAATGTACGTTTAGCACCTGAGGCCAGAGGATTACCTGCTTCTACAAACTAACCTTTTCAAAAATGAAAAAAAAAAATAATACCCAACATCCATTTCCGCTCGCCCTTTGCCGCCAACCAAACATCAATACCCAGAGTCCCCTTGCTCACCTGTACAATCTCCAGCATCTCGTCGCGGCTGATGTACCCGTTTCCGTCCAGGTCATACATGCTGAAGGCCCATTTCAGCTTCTGCTCCAGCTTGCCCCGTGACGTCACGCTCAGGGCGATGATGAACTCCCGGAAGTCTATCGTCCCGTCGCCGTTGGTGTCAAACGTTCGGAAGACGTGCTCAGCGAACTTGGAAGCGTCACCGTAGGGGAAGAAATTGGCGTAGATTTTCTTGAACTCCTCCACATTCAGGGTTCCACTTGGACAATCCTTCAAGAAACCCTGAAGAGAAGACGACATGAGGCAAGACAGTGAAAATAGGTTGCTCCAGGACAATACAATACAGCTCTATTATACAAGTTTTAACACCCCCCCCCCCCCCAACTCCCACCCCCCAAAAAAAGTTTCTGTAACATCGGCCAGGAAATGTTTCATGTAACGCTTCATTCTGAACAGACTGACAAAGTACCTTTTGAAAAGGGGCTTATTCATGGATAGCTGAAAGCAGTTTCTATCTTCTTTTCAAGGAGTCACATTTGATAAAGCAGCACTGTGCCCGAGAAGAAAAGGGAAGTAAAAGTCATGTCAATCTCGGTCTTTGTTCAGCAGAAATTAAGCTCTTTTTTTCCACAAAGGCCTTTAAGATGGATCCAGAGAGGTGACAAAGTCATTGTCCCGATGTTGAAAGCTGGAATTACTTTTAATATTCTCATTCTCAGAGTGAAGGTGGAAAGTCAACATGGTTCTGTTTCTAATGAAACTTTTCATTCATTGCCATTGTCTTCGACATTTTCCGAGAGAGCGTCACAACCTTTCTCGGATATATTGCCAATATAATTCTCCGAAATAAAAGACAAGCTGAATAACTTCTCAAGAGACCTCAGGCACCTCGACGTCCTGCGGAATACACTTTGCAGTTTTTACGACATCTCGGGCATCCTGGAGCTGTTAATCTGCTGAGAGCGAGCACCATCATGACCACTGTCAGTGGGAAGAGAGTCAGTGAGGCTTAAGTCACAGGTCAGGGTCAGGTCAGCTTAAAATGTCCAGCTCTTATTCAGGACAGCTCACACAGCTGTTCCATAGGTTTAATCCATCCATAAGGCCATGTAGCCATCACACAAACACACTATCTGTCAGACAAGATGAGATAACTCTTGCAGTCAGGTCACTGTGGTACCTCATCATGCCAAGGCTTAACAGACTGGGGATGCTCTACCTTGTACTGAGAGTACACATTGTCACATTCAAGGCTGGTGTCAGTGTTACAGATTACTGTTGAAACATGACTGTACAGACCAACAAAGGTCACAATAAAATTGTTCCCCTGTCCTGGGAATGATCACTGCAGCCCAATAGTGAGTGGGATTGGGAGTGAGTTGTTGCCTCAAGAGAAGGTGCTCAAGTTTCTCGCGATCTGGTTTTACGAGTGAGGGGTAAGATGGAGTGAGAGATGGACGGCAGTGATGCGTGCATTGTACCGGACCGCTGTAGCGAAGAGGGAGAAGAACCGTAAGGTAATGCTCTCGAATTACCAGTTGACTAGGGCTAGGTATCGCCACTGATTTCTTTACCAGTCAACTAGGGCTGGGTATCGCCACTGATTTCTCGAATCGATTCCAATTCACAAGGTCCCGATTTGATTTGATTTTCAGTTGAATGCCAATTTGGGATATTTCAGTTACAAAACCAATTTGGCTTGGATATGAAAGATATTCTTCAATTGTACAAGGTTCCCTTTTACCTGGTGCATTATTGAAAGGTATTCATGTTTACATTAAGTATTGACCCCAAAGCAGTTACATGTACTTTTATTTTTTTTAAAGATTATATTTGGGGGCATTTTTAGGCCTTTATTTGACAGGACAGTTGAAGACATGAAAGGGGAGAGAGAGGGGGAGTGACATGCAGCAAAGGGCCGCAGGTCGGAGTCGAACCCGGGCCCGCCATGTACACTACAGCAGTCAACACAATAACTCTACAGTCAGTTCGTATTAAGTGACATTTCATTCAGATACCTTAAAGTGGGAGTCCAAAGGACCCCTTTTAAAATGGCCATGCCAGTTTTTCCCTTGCCAAAATGTAGCCTATGTAATCTTTTGTCCCAACAAGCTAGCATAGTTGGCATAGTTGCTACCAATGGATTCCTTAGGTCTTCTAGTTTCATATGATACAGACAGAGCCCACAGTCGACCCTCACCTATGGTCATGAGCTTTGGATAGTGACTGAAAGAATGAGATCCCAGAACGAAGCAGCTGAAATGAGTTTTCTCTGTAGGGTGGCTGGGCTCGGCCTTAGAGATAGGGTTACTGTAGGAGCTCTGATATCCAGAGGACGCTCCGAGTAGCTGCTCCGTCGCGGGGCCAGTTGAAGTGGGTCGGGCATCTGATCGGGATGCCTCCTGGACGCATCCCTTTAGAGGTTGCACTTACCCTCAGCTCTGCAAAGCATTTTTGCCTAATTTGGCTAATGGTTTTGGTTTTACGGCTAGCAACTTTAATGTTTTAGAGCTGTTTACATCAAATAAGCTCTGACAAACTCACTGTATCATATATGTCCAACACCGAACAGCTAACAGACAAAGTTAGTTGTATGTTGAATGTATGCGGTATAACCGATGCAATAATGTGAAAGCAAGGTCAAGCTGGGGCTAATTTTCCACTACTTCAATAAACGTAGGGTAGTTAAATCTATAACAATGCTACATATTTTATAAGATGATCATATACTTTGTATGCTAACTTTAAATCTGTAAATATTAATTAATTAGGTATTGCTGCTGAATAAATGTAGCAAAAAGAGTACAATATTGTAGTGCTACAGAAGTATAAAGTACAAGTACTTATGTATGTGAGCAAACATAATTAGTTCCGTTCCACTGCTAACTTTGCAGCAGTAGCAGTAGTAGCTGTACTATGAGCCGATAGTGTCCAGACTCTGTGTTTAGTGGATCCGCGTACCTTGTACCACTCCTGCAGCTCGTGGTCGGAGAACTCGGTATTCTCCCGGAGGTCCTGCAGCATCTCTGGCCGCAGCTTGCTGTTCTGTTTCCCCATGGCAACGGGACAGGACTCTTGGTTTCCTTGATCACTGGCCAGGCGGCTTTTCCCACCTGTCAAATTTGAGACAAAGACACAGAAGGTCAGCAACAATTAACCAGAAAGGAGGATGACCTCTTGTGACGAATGCAGTTGTGCAAATTAAATCACCAAGGAAACAACCGAAAAATACCATAGGGCAGTTCCCTACAAGACTTACACAATTCCGATTTTTGTAATGAAATCAAAGCGAGCCTTGTCACAGTATTGTGTCCAAATCCCCTTGCCACGAGTTGTTATGCAAGGCCAAAAGTCTTTAACCTGCTGCATCACATTCACAAAACATTAAATAATCCCAAACGCACCCCTGTGACGTCAAGCGCTGGACCACTGATCACATTTGTGGGTTTATCTGGCCAGCTGTGTGTTTATGTGTCAAATCAGCTGTGTGGGGTGTGTGTGTGTGTGTGTGTGTGTGTGTGTGTGTGTGTGGTGTGTGTGCATGCCCAGATCTCCTAATCTACATCTCAGCTCTGAGCTCCCTGCCTGGCAAAACACGATTCCAGAGATGCAACTACATAATGACAACATCACTATGACCCTACTATTACCTTAAAATTCCATTAATTTACCCATTAATAACAATGTCATTAAGGTAGTTTTGATGGAATTTTAATGGGACAATTGCAATATATTAATGTATTTTTAATCAATTATATGTATGGTTTAAGGGGTTGTTAAGGGATATAAATGCCTCAAAATTGAAAATCATGAAAACAATCCCTTGATTTATACCCTAAAATGGCCTCAATTCTTCGCTTAAGGTGAAAAAGCAGGCATGGTTTTCACGATTTTTTGTCAATTTTGAAGAGTTTTACATCTTAAGTCCCCTTAATTAAACTCATTTAACACTGTGGCCACAAAGGGCAATTACAAGGCAATGGCAAATATGTTACTTTAAAGCTCAAACCACTGGAATGTTTATCTGTGACATGACAAAATGTAGTGAAAATGCTAATTAACAAAGTAATTAGCGCACACGCAGAAGTCATCAACGTGATTCAGTCACATTAGCTACATCAGTACATCTAGCTTAAGTTTGCTAACATTAGCTAACATTAGCCAGCCTGAGCTAACTGGTCACACCAGACCAAATATGGCTGAAGCATGAAGACGTAAGGTGCGTTTTATTGCCTATGAATTCAATGTTTCACCTTGTAAGAGAGAATGTGTGACTTGTTTTTCAAAAGTAACAATATCTCACCTTAAGCCACATGCATATAATCCTTATCAAAGGTGTTAATACCTGAATGTAAAATTTGTAAAATGTCATTAGTTTTCCCCTAAAGCCTTTGGGAACTTCATGTAAACAATTAAGGTGTTTTCAGGTGTGAATTAAGGATTAATATTATTAGCAATAATAGTATTTTAGGGGATCACAGTGCATGTAGAGACAAAGAGCAACAAACGTGTGCTTAACTTTGTTCTCCTGTAGGCAGTTAATTAGGTTGTGATCTGTGACATCAAAGCAATTGCTTCTGTGCGTGTCTGTGTGTGTGTGTGTGTGTGTGTGTGTGTGTGTGTGTGCGAGTGCGTGTCTGTTTGTGAGAGAAAGTAAGAACAAGTCAAAAGTCAAATAGTATGCATGCGGCATATGAGGTGCATGGTGTGGGTGTCGGAGGTCTTTATCGCTGCCTGGCGAGAGCTTTGCGTTCGCCAAAACAAAACCCACACGCCAGATCGTCTCTTGCTCTAGTTAATCAAATTAGACTCTTATTAAGTCCCTTATCCTGAAGGCGTTAGACCAAATGCTTGTTTGCTGACAGTAACGCGTGTAGCCAATTTCCAGGCTACTGACGGGAGAACTGTAGCCATCAATTATGATTTCCTCATTTGTGTTTGACGACGGGTGAATGCTGCACACTCTGAGTCTGATTTAAGGAAACAATACAATGGCCCTTTGCCTTGTGGCATAACAATGCAGCTTATATCTAGACTGTGTCTAGGTATGGCCATTAAAAGGTCCCATGGCATGAACATTTTTTAACATGAATATGCGTTCCCCCAGCCTGCCTATGGTCCCCCAGTGGCTAGAAATGGTGATAGGTGTAAACCGAGCCCTGGGTATCCTGCTCTGCCTTTGAGAAAATGAAAGCTCAGATGGGCCGATCTGGAATCTTCTCCTTATGAGGTCATAAGGAGCAAGGTTACCTCCCCTCTCTCTGCTTTGCCCGCCCAGAGAATTTGGCCCACCCTCCTCAACAGCTACAGACACAGAAATGGCACATCCTAAGGAAAGCTCATTGTGGGACTGGCTCTAGTGGCTGTAGTTCTGCACCAAGGCTGAATTTCGGGAAAGAGACTTTAGATACAGTATTAGGGGACCACTCAGGCCTATATAAAAGAGACTTCAGATACAGTATTAGGGGACTACTAAGGTCTATATAAAAGAGACTTCAGATACAGTATTAGGGGACCACTAAGGCCTATATAAAAGAGACTTCAGATACAGTATTAGGGGACCACTAAGGTCTATATAAAAGAGACTTCAGATACAGTATTAGGGGACCACTAAGGCCTATATAAAAGAGACTTCAGATACAGTATTAGGGGACCACTAAGTTCTATATAAAAGAGACTTCAGATACAGTATTAGGGGACCACTAAGGTCTATATAAAAGAGACTTCAGATACAGTATTAGGGGACCACTAAGGTCTATATAAAAGAGACTTCAGATACAGTATTAGGGGACCACTAAGGTCTATATAAAAGACACTTCAGATACAGTATTAGGGGACCACTAAGGTCTATATAAAAGAGACTTCAGATACAGTATTAGGGTACCACTAAGGTCTATATAAAGAGACTTCAGATACAGTATTAGGGGACCACTAAGGTCTATATAAAAGACACTTCAGATACAGTATTAGGGGACCACTAAGGTCTATATAAAAGAGACTTCAGATACAGTATTAGGGGACCACTAAGGTCTATATAAAAGTATCCAAAGAGCACCATGTCATGGGACCTTTAAAAAAAACTGCTCAAATGTCTTTTTGTTTTTACAAAAACACAAGAAAATGTTGGTTCCTATAATCATGTTTCTGTCCTCTTAAAGCTATAGAGCCTAGTTTCTGTCGCCCCAATCCCTCCCCACTTACATTTCATTTGCTTTAAGAGTTATTTTACAATCATGTTTGGTAGATGTCTTTTACTTTTTTTCCAGTGTCTATGTGCGAAAACGTGCCTTACATTTTCTGCCAATGCTGCAGAATTACGCAGTATGCCACCCAGCATTGCTCAGTCAGTCTTTGGGCCCAAACACGATCTCAGGACAAAGGCAGGCCCAAATTAATTTCTCGAGGAGTAATTGAGTGGCGTCTGAAGCGCTGAGAGCTATATGTGAAAGCAGTACGTCTCGCTGTAAAACAGTGATGTGTGTGTTTTAGTCGAGCAGGCAGAAAACAGACCGAGTGCACCACTGTGTCTCAGATCAGCGTTTGGAAAACACACACCTGTCATACACACATTGACGCACACACTTTTTAGTACCTGTAAAGATTAATAATAGCCGCCCACGCTGTCCAATTTTCATTTGGAGAACACAGCTAGAACAGTCTGCACCTCTCTGTGTGCCTCTGTGTGTGTGTGTGTGTGTGTGTGTGTGTGTGTGTGTGTGTGTGTGTGTGTGTGTGTGTGTGTGTGTGTGTGTGTGTGTGTATGTGTGGGTTAGGGGTGAATAAGAAGAAAAGCTTGGAAGAGAGGATAAGATTTAATTGGAGAGATAAAGGTTCGCTAATTAAATGAGTGAATGCTTCCTGATGACACACCGACACGCCGCAAACCCTCAGCCTAATTGGCTTGTTGCAAAAGTGAATAAAGAAAGTAATGAAGAAGAAACAAAGCTGAAAGTAAAAGAAAGTAGAAAGTGTTTCATCCACAAATAAGACCCCCCAAAAAAACTTGTGTAATTCCCAAAGCACCCACAAAGGGTGAAATGCAACCGTAACAGCGCTACCGAGCATATAGTGTCTCAGTTCTCCTTTGCTATTTGCAGGTATTTTAATTAGGTAACATGCATCCATTGGGTGCAAAATTGGGGGGGGGGGCTTGTATAACCA